>NC_046661.1:23292985-23306620 GCF_010883055.1 Belonocnema kinseyi
TCAACTATTTGAAATTGGCAAATGCAACTTTCTTTCATTAAAACGAGATCCTGGGTTAACATAGATTATCATAGAGTGCGCCGCAGTCAAATACGCTGGTTTTGGTTCTAGTTGTAAATAGAGGATGGCTATGAGGAGAAGGAGGATGATACGATAATATTGCAGTTCAGCAGTTACTATAATTATTAGATTTATATGTAAAAATAGAGGAGCACATTGTCTTCCAAACAACACCCAAAACTAAAGGAATTGTAGGTAGTAATGCTTTATTTCTAACTACTAGGTGTATCTCCACTCTCGATGGTGCATTCTGCGCTGAGCTGGATAAATCAGCATTCTCATGTATCAACTACACTCAAGTCTTAAATCCATATATAATTTAATAATGCTGTTCGTATAGTATCAATGATATTAAAGTATGCTGTTAAATAACAGTTGCAAATATTTTTTTTTTTTTAGAACCGACATTTAATTTTTTGCTAAAAAAATCCAGTTAAGCAGCTAATTATTTTTGATTACCAAAATCATGGACATACTTTTGATTCAACTATGTCAACTGAGTAAATGAAAACTTATTTTGATTAAGAAGAGATCTTCGGTTAATGAAGATTATGATGCAGTGCACCACCACCAGGTACGCTGCTTTTCATGTAGTTGTAACCACGCTTCACATGTTAAATCTTGATTTTTCCTAAATCAAAGTAAGTAAATTATCGAAAATGTGTGTGGAAGTATGGGAAAGAATAGAGGGTTTGGAGGAGAAAATTCACTAATGATGTAGTTAGGACAAGTAGTTGTGTGACATTTCTACGTGCAAATAAAAGAAGCGCAGCATCTTTAAAGTAAGAACAACAAAAAAACTTAATAAAACTGTAGATAACACCTTGTTTGTGTATACTAAGTGTATCTCCATTCTTTAAACTACACTCTGCGATGAGCTTGATGAATCCAGTTAAAAATACATAAGGATTTCTTACTAATAGATTTGTGAACACACTTTTGTCTCAACTATGTCAACTTCGTAAATGAAAATTTAGTTTAATTAACGAGAGATCTTTGGTTTACAGAGATATATCATAGAGAGCATTACAATCAGATTTGCTGCTTTTCTTATAGCTGTAACCACGCTTTTTCTCCTGTTGAATCTTGAACTATACTAAATCAAGTTAAATAAGCTCTTAAAATACATGTAGAAGAATCAGAAAATAATATAGGGGGTTGAGAAGCAAATGATAATGATTTAAAGGAGGTAAATAGGTTCTGAAAATATTAGATGGAATGATAACTTATACTAAATCTTCGGTTTTATAAGCTGATTTCCTAAACTACAATTAATTCAGGTGAAGGAATCAATAAATACACATACATTTTGAAAATTAAATTTATTAAACTTATTTTGTTTCAATAAACGTGTAAAAATTATATATAGAATTTTAAAACTTATTACTTTCTTTGTACAGTGTTGATTTCGTTCCATCAATGTTAAAAAAAAATTAATGACAAGGAATCTTGAATAAATAATTTCGTGTACCTTATTTTCGTTTCCAGCTAGTTGATCTAGTAAAAGAAGGCGCAATCGATCCACAAACATTTTGGGTCTTCCCAGTCATCTAGCATTTTAGATTTTGCTTTTATTTTATATTCTAAGGGAAGGTCACTTTCAGCATCATCTTCCTCCTCGTCATCATCTTCCTCCTCATCATAGTCATTATCGTGTTCATTAATATCCTCATCAGCAGCAGTATTTTTTATTGCGTATGAAGAACCGTGATATTGGCCAAATTCTTCTTCTGGCTCTACTTTTTGCTTCTTCACAAGTGTTTTCCCTTTATCTTAAGACTTATGAGTAATGCATGATAGATTCCTCAGTGGAGAGAATTGTGGTTTCCATGCTTTCTGAATAGCTTCTTTCTGGTCCGGTTCGAAAATCTTATGCTTTCGAGGAATTGCTTTGCTCTCCTTATCAGTCCGACTATCATATTCTTTCATTAGTCTTCAGCTTCGAGTTACCTTTGAAATTTGATGAAAATCTCTTTCATCCTGCTTATGATTCTTGGCTGAGCAAGAGTATTTCTTATGTCTTTTTTTAAATTATCAAGTCATGAGTAAGTTTTGGAACAATTTCAACAAGTTCTAGTCATCTTCATACTCCTCCTCCTCATGTCCATCTTCATTTTTCAGTATCTCTTTCTTCACCTCCTCCTTTTCCAACTCCTCTTCGAAGCCTCCTCCTTTTCCAACTCCTCTTCCAAACAGTTGAAAAATAGTTGCATTTTTAACCAGAAATCTTTGGTTAAAAACTGCTTTTCAACTGTTTGGAAGAGGAGTTGGAAAAGGAGGAGGTTTGGAAGAGGAGTTAGAAAAGGAGGATGTGAAGAAAGAGATGCTGAAAAATGAAGATGGACATGAAGAGGAGAAGTATGAAGAGGACGAGGAGGGGTACAAGGGATGAAGGAGGAGGAGGAGGAGGACGAGGAGGATATATAAACTCAGATTCCATGAACAGCCATTTTTACTGTATCAGTGGCAAGATGACTAGCACTTGTTGAAATTGTTCGAGAACTTACTCAAGACGTGATACTTTAAAAGAAGGCATTAGAAATACTCTTGCTCAGCCAAGAATCATAAGCAGGATGAAAGAGATTTTCATCAAATTTTAAAGGTAACTCGAAGTTTAAGATCAATGCAAGAATCTTACAGTCTGACTGACAAGGAGAGGAAAGCAATTCCTCGAAAGCATAAGATTTTCAAACTGGACCAGAAATAAGCTATTCAGAAAGTATGGAAACCACAATTCGCTCCACTGAGGAGTCTATTTTGCATTACTCATAAGTCTAAAGATGAAGGGGAAGCACTTGTGAAGAATCAAAAAGTCGAGCCAGAAGAAGAATTTTGCCAATATCACGGTTCTTCATACGTAATAAAAAATGATACTGCTGATGAGGATATTAATGAACACGATAACGACTATAATGAGGAGGAAGATGATGTCGAGGAGGAAGATGATGCTGAAAGTGACCTTCCCTTAGAATATGAAATAAAAGCAAAATCTAAAATGTTAGATGACTGGAAAGATCCCAAAAAGTTTGTGGATCGATTGCGCCTTTTTTTACTAGATCAACTAGCTGGAAACGAAAATAATGTACACGAAATTATTTATTCAAGAATCCTTGTCATTAATTTTTTGTAACATTGATGGAACGAAACCAACACTGCACAAAGTAAGCAATAAGTTTAAAAATTCTATATATATATAATTTTTATACGTTTATTGTAATGAAATAAGTTTATTAAATTTAATTTTCAAAATGCATGTGTATTTATAGATTCCTTTACCTGAATTAATTTTAGTTTAGGAAATCAGCTTATAAAATCGAAGATTTAGTATAAGTTATCATTCCATCTAATATTTTCAGAACCTATTTACCTACTAAGAGCTTATTTAACTTGATTTAGTATAGTTCAAGATTTAAGGGCATGTGATACTTACAGTTTCCCCTGCCTTTTTTTTACAAAAATGAAAATTTTTAAAAACTGAATTCGGAGATGTTATAAAATATCATAACGGACGTCTCCGGACTCTTTTTTGAGGGATAATAACAAAAAAATTATGGTGCTAAATAAAATTTTTATAAATATGCATTATTTTGAGGTTACGTCGTTTTTCATCTCTGCCTTTCCGATAATCTGGAAATTATTTATGAAATTAACTTTTTTGATTTCCTGAAAACAAGGTTAGTTCCGGGAGATTTGTTACTATGTTTATTTGTAAGTACAAAGTTTTGGGCCAAAATATTGTGTAGTTTGGAAGTAACGCTCGGGTGAATTGAAACACACATAACCTCGAAATATAGACGCACGTTGTTAGCAATACCAAAAATTTTTTGATAAAAAAAACACAAAAAAAGTGTGTGGGGACGTTCGTTATCATGTTCGCTATCGTTTCCCAGATTTTGAAGGCAAAATATTTCTTATCCTAGGAAAAAAGTCGTGGGAATCTAACACTGAAAAAATCGTTACAATTTCCTAAGCGCTATGCAAATTAATCACATTTTGCTAAATTCAAACTTTTTTGAATTAACCTACAAAAAAAGTGTGTGGGGACGTCCGTTAGCATGTTCGCTATCATTTCCCAAAATTTTAAGACAACATTTTTATTATTCTAGAAAAAAACCGGCGGAACCTAAAACTCGTTAAATCGACAGTTTTCTAAGTATCACATGCCCTTAACAGGAGAAAAAGCGTGGTCACAACTATGAGAAAAGCGGCAAATCGGACTGTGGTGCTCTCTATGATATATCTTTGTAAACCAAAGATCTCATGTTAATTAAACTAAATTTTCATTTACGAAGTTGTCATAGTTGAGACAAAAGTATGTTCACGATTCTATTAATAAGAAATCCTTATATATTTTTAACTAGATTCATCAAGCTCATCGCAGAGTGCAGTACAAAGAATGGAGATACACTTAGTACGCACAAAAAAGTTGCTCACTACAGTTTCATTAGTTTTTTTGTTGCTATTTTAAAGATGTTGCGCTTCTTTTATTTGCACGTAGAAATGTCCCACAACTACTTGTCTTACCTACATCATTACTGAATTTTCTCCCCCCCCCCCCCCCCCCCCCCCCCCCCCCCCCCCCCCCCAACCAACCTCTATTCTTTCTCATTCTTCCACATACATATTCGATAGTTTACTTACCTTGATTTAGGAAAAATCAAGATTTAACATATGAAGCGTGGTTACAACTATATGAAAAGCAGCGTACCTGGTGGTGGTGCACTGCATCATAATTTTCATTATCCAAAGACCTCTTCTTAATCAAACTAAGTTTTCATTTACTAAGTTGACATAGTTGAATCAAAAGTATGTTCATGATTTTGGTAATCAGAAATAGTTAGCTGCTTAACTGGATTTTTTTAACAAAAAATTAAATGTTGGTTCTAAAAAAAATAATTATTTGCAACTGATGCATAACAGCATACTTTAATATCATTGATACTACACGAACGACTTGAATGTAGTTGATATATGATAATGGTGAATTATCCAGCTCAGCGCAGAATGCAGCATTAAGAGTAGAGATACACCTAGTAGTTAGAAACAAGGCATTACTACCTACAGTTCCTTTGGTTTTTGGTGTTGTGTGGAAGACAATGTGCTCCGTCATTTTTACATCTAAATCTAATATTTTCAGTAACTGCTGAACTGTAATATTATCGTATCATCATCCTTCTCCTCATAGCCATCCTCTATTTACAACTAGAAGCAAAATCAGCGTATTTGACTGTGGCGCACTCTATGATAATCTTTGTTAACCCAGGATCTCGTTTTAGTGAAAGAAAGTTGCATTTGCTAATTTGTTTAGTTGTTATACATAATAGTACATTTTAATATACCTGTTCAATACTTTATTTCCAATGCTTGATTCACAGTTTCTTTTTATTCTATTTCAATACTGCTTAATTTATTTTTGTTACTTATGATGCTTTATTTTAATGTTTGAAGTAAGTAAATTTAATCTTTATTCGCGGATCACTCTATTCTGTGAAAGACGATTTCAACGTTTCTTAGTCAACTCTAATATTTATGGAGCTGATTTATTTTATTTTCAAATTGTATTTTCTTTATCTCAAATAGCTGAATTGACATCCTAGCTATATCAATATAAAATTCTACATCTGTTACAGTGATCCACTGTCGAATTAAAACATTATTTAATGCATAGCTCTTTCTATCTTCATCTATTTATATCCTCTCTTTGTTGCAATTGTCTAGAAGGTTCTAAGTTATAATTGACGCGTGTAGTATATAATATTGAAAAACGCAAAAAAGTAATGCAACATTAAAAATAACCTTGAAGTTGTTTTCGAAGAAAATTGCGTGTAGGAATTCGATGACGTCATTGAGAATATTTTGGAAACGTAGCATAAACCACTACATCTATAGAATATATCGGTAAGGTAGATTTCTATGGTCTCTGAATTAAATTAGATAGCTAGAAAGCAATATATCAGCCTCGATTTGTATAAACTGTATTAATTTTTGTATTTTTTATATCGCCATTGAGAATATTCTGGAAACATAGCATAAACCACTACATCTATAGAAATTCGGTAAGGTAGGTTTCTATGGTCTCTGAATGAAAATAACTAGCTAGAAAGCAATATATCATCCTCGATTTCTATAAACTATATTAATCTTTGTATTTTGAAATTTCTTTTTGACTAAATTTGTATCTAAATGTTCCAGAGAGTAGATGTTCACGTGACCACTCTTTCTGAATGAGAGCTGAAAACCAAGCATATATATGTGGATAAAAAAGCATGCGACCCCAGCTCGAATATCGTTGCATGACATAAGGAGCGATAAGCGTCGGGCAGTGTACTTTTGGTATTTACTAAACGTCCATGAAAGTTCTAAAATTAAATTCATGCTTTCTATAATCTCTCTCTCGAGTCTCGAAATTGTTCTCAGTATCTTGTTACATATACCTCGTCCAGAGGTTGACGGACCTAGCATATGGAAAAGAATGAATACGAAAGCGAACGATTGCGAGCTGTAAAAGGAAGTGATCTCTCTATAGAACGATAGCATAGGATAATGAAATGTGTGCAGCCTCAGACTGCTGATGTATGAATGCTTCTGCGAGTTGAAACGCGTGTAGCTGTTATCTCTGGTCCTCGCTCGCTACTTGATACTAGAATAAAGCGACAAGCATCCCTGAGTATATGACCTACCATAAGAAATGATTTTTTATTCCTTTCTTACCTTCAATTAACTTTATAGGTATACTTTTTCAATTTTGATTATTTTTCTCGAAGATTGTAGACTGCAGAAGAATGTTTTTTACGGACAGAAACTTTTAGTTAAACCATCATCTATCAGGAATTTTCAAATGAAATTAATACACATAACAGGATGCCATGCCATAACCCGCATATCAAATTTCATCTGTCCACCTGCATCTTTTACGCATGAAAAAAATAAAGGCAGGAATTTTTAGCTAAAGTATCATCTATCAGGAAGCAATAAATTAAATAAATATTTAAAACAGGATGCTATACGTAGCTCTCCGTATAAAATTTCACCTATACACCTGCATCTTTTGTGCATTTAACAAACTTCTTATCTGTCAGAGGGCAATAAATCGTCCTTGTTTTTCTCATTTAACCTTGACAAATGCATCTGATAACCTTGAACCTGTTTACACAAATTTGGCTACAGACTATTACGTAATCGTGACATCATCAGGATCCTTCGAGAAATATCTCAAAGCTTAGCATGGACATGAACCCTTTATTTCCAGAAAATTTAGCACGGATGCGAACCAATACAGTTTGAAGCTTCTCGATGCCCGTAAGGTAGGAATCGTGAGCCAGAACGCAGTCTGTACATCTACTTAGCAGCCTTACCGTTTTTTATCTTCTAAATTATATCCCTCACCTGAGTGGCCCAGACTTTTCTAATTGAATTTTCTACCGCATCGTGTTCTACATCGCAGTTGTGGTGCCCTATTGCTTCATCTCCTAAAAACTCACTAAATATGTCTCTCGAAGCGTCTAGGGTGGAGAGTCTAGTTACAAAAATAGTCCTAAGAAACTTCGATCCATGACAGGGGGGGGGGGCAATAAGTTTCAACCGAGAGTCATTGCTCATTGGTGTTTTATGCTGAGAATGTTACCAACCTTCAATGGCCTAGGGCGAGCGGCGGTTGGTTCTTGCGCTTCGAGCTCGGTAATTTATTTAACTAGCGCTTAATAATGGGTTTAGCTCCTGCTACGTGATCGATATTTGTGCATAGACTTTTTTAAATTAAGGTGAAAGCATCGACAGCAGTAATTTGATGATTGTGAATTCTCTTTCGTTAAACCTTCTTCGGCTTTAACGAACACATTCTTATCACGTATCTCGTGCTTTGCATTCGAGTTTATCCAATGAAATTTATATCATTACCATAAATATATATTATACATTATGTTATTATATGTATAGTATCGTAACTTGCATTGGTATTAAAAAACAGACGAAGTTTCATTGTCCCGTATGGAAAAATGCGCGTTCTTCAGAAAAAATTATTTTTAAACGTTTTTTTGCAACTTTGAAATACTGTGAAATTGTTGCATGAAAAAATATAACTTTTGGATTTTGCATTATTTGGATGCTATCCAAATTTAAATTTTCTAATTTATCAAAAAAATTAAAAAAGTTGTTATTATAATCTTCTAGGGCATTCAGAAATCAAACTTTTTCTTCTCCTGCCATTTTTTCGTATCGTCCGTTAGTTTGCTTAAAACGTTCATTTTCGTGTGTTTTTTTAAATTTTGTAAATGCTATAATTCTAGTATTTTTAAAATTATGAAATAAATAATTAGGATAAATTTTTCCACTTTGTAAATATTATGAATAACCGTAAAGAGAATTCTTGAATTTTGAAAAAAGTGGTCTCAAAAATATTCAAAATGCGCTGACTTTTTGAACTTGTATCCAAATTGGCTGGCTAACGAACTTGACCTTAAGTGAAGGACACTAAAAGAATGAAATAGATGCTAATCTAATAGAATGATTATTTCAATAGTTATCATGCTGACAGAAAGGCATAAATACATACAGACAGGCCGACAGACAGACACATTTATAAAAACCTATTTTTTGGATTCAGGGGGTCTCAAAACGTGAACGTAGATGTTTTTTGGGTGTACGATGTTTGTCTTATGATTTTTTTCCTATCTTGCATAGTTTGACCGCGAAATGCAATTTTTTATTTTTATTAGTTTTTGTGCGGTCAAAATTTGAATTTTCAATTATGCAAAAAAATTCAAAAAGTTGATATGATAATCTGGTAGCGCTATCGTAAAGTAACATTTTTCTTTTCAAGTACTATGAACAACAGTACAGAGAATTTTTGAATCATGAAAAAATGTGCACTTGAAATTGTTCAAAATAGGCTCACTTTTAGTGAGCCTATTTTATCCAAAATGTTTGACTAACGAACTTAGCATTTAGCTTAGGCCAATAATAGAGTGTACCAGATGCCAATCCAATAGATTAATTTTTTTTTAAGTTACCGTGCTCTCAGACAGACAGACATAAAGATAGACAGACACATTCGTGAAAACCCGTTTTTCGGATTCAGAGGTTCTTAAAACGTGGACCTTTTAACAAAAACCAGGGGGGGGGGAGGGTGTCAAATTTTACACAAATCTAATGCCTTCTCTGATAAGAAATGTAAAAATGATTTATTTCTGATGAATAATTTTTTGAAAGTTCTGTTTTTAGTTTTATTCGTAGAAAAACATCAAAAACATGAAAAGTTAAATTTTTTCAAACCCCAAAAACCAGACGAAAAAGAAATTAAAAGATAAAAGTTGTGATCAGAATGTGCCCACGTAGCGGGCAGATTTTTTTACTGTTGATAAAGTTTTTCATGATTAAAGCCAAAACTTCGTATCCTATAAAAAATTGCTTAAAATGTTCAGTTTTGCGTTTTTTGGAATTTGGTAAATGCTATAACTCTGATAATTTTTGATTTTATGAAAAAAGTCATAAGGATAAATTGTTCAACTTTTCGAATACTATAAATAATCGCACTGAGCATTTTTGAATTTTAAAAAAAGTGGTCTCAAAAATATTTAAAATGTTCCCACTTTTTTAAGTTTTATCCAAAATGGCTGGATAACGAACTGGCCGATAGTTTGGGACACTAAAAAAGTGTACCGAAGGCCAATCTAATGGATTGATTTGTTCAAAAGTTATCGAGTTCACAGACAGATATACATACAGACATACAAACAAACATACAGGCAGACAGGCACATTCGTTAAAAACTGTTTTTCGGATTCAAGGGGTCTCGAAACGTGGACATGTAAAAAAATATGGGGGTGGGGGGTTCTAAAATTTTACACAAATATAATACGCTCTTTGATCTGAACGTAAAAATGTAATTTTTGGTTTTCCCTTATTTTTTATCCTGTCAAAATTTGAATTTTCCATTTTTTAAGAAAATTTAAAAAGTTATTATTGAACATCCGCATGGAGAATTTTGTAATTAAAAAAAAAATTGGTCTGGAAAATATTCAAAATGCCCTCACTTTGAATTTTCATCAACAATGGCTGGCCAACGAACATGAACTTTAGTTTTTCTTTATTCATAATGTGTCCCCTAAGGGTTTACATGACTTCCAATTCTTACAATATATATATATATATACAATTAAAAATTTGTCATAAGGACAACCGCAGGATTTCGCTGAGAGCGGGTGCTAATCTGGAAAATTGCACCCGCTTCCAGCGAAATCGCGGTGAAATTTCAGCCACAACCACGTCTCACAACCGTGAGATAGGTGGTCTCCGACCAGCAGCTCGCTCGCAGGCTCTCTACTAAATTTATTTAAGCATATTTTCACATTCGCCTGAACTACAACTACATAAGGGTACACAGGTAATATTGTTTTTTTTTGCAATGACATGCTTTGGTTTTGCAATTTTTTAAACATTTGCACTGAGAAATAAAGTTAGCAGGTACGGAATTTTTTAACTTAAATATTGGTAACAATACACTTTTTTCATGTATCATATATCCAAAATTTAAAAAATTCAAACCTTTATATCTAGGGTTTCAGGAATTTTTCCAGATATAAGTGTGCAATGACATATTTAATCTGTCCGCGTTAAAAGAAGGCACAAAACTTAATAAACAGTCAAGTTCCTTTGTGTATTTTATGCAAGATTGGACCTGTATACTCAGCGAGCGCGCGAGATCACAGATATAGTCCAGTCAACAATAGCGAGCGCGCAAGCCTAGCCGGAGAGCGCCTACTTAACTATTAAAAAACTAAACTATAGAATGAAATAATCTGTATATACTCTCCGGGATTTTGTTAAGGGATGTTCCAAGATTATTTAGGAACTTTGGCAAACTCGAAAATTTGATTTTTTAATACTGTGTTTAAGGCTCGAATATGGCCAATTTCGCGATTTTTCAAACATTAAATTATTTATATCTCGGAAACGGTTAATTAAAAAAAATGACAAGAGACGAAAAATGTTTAGGATGGCCCCCAAAACCTTAGAAAAATGCTTTCGCGTCAAAAAAAGCATTTTTTACGTTTTAAACAAACAAAGTTTGTTTAAAGAAATTTGACCAGTTTTGCGGCCGGCAAGATCTTGATCCTTATTCAAGGGTATATTTCGAAGGAGAATATGAACAAAAATCTTATCGGAAATTTTGTTCAGCCGAATGCGACGTTTTCGCCTTGTCTAATAAAGCAAGAACCTTTCGAGTTTTTTAAAAACAGCTTCTCGAATTGCAAGGTATACCATCGTACATTTTTTAAGGCTATGCAAAATCTCGAGATCGGTGCGTAGAGCTTCTGTAGGGCTTTCCGTTATAAACGAGGCTTTTTGGTAAATTACAACGATAAAAATACACATTTTTTGCATCCCTGCTTCTTTCTCTTCGAGTAAGCTGAAACTGACCTCTAAACATATAAATCTTGAAACAGTACAAGACTTTTGCCATCTATCCTGCATGATGAACAGCTCCAGGTGCCTTAAAAGAAATTCCTCCAGGAGGTTCCGACCCCAGAAAAATGATTATGAATACCAGAAATTCTTTGTAATCAGAGCGGGAATGACTGGACTTTTTTTGTATCTGAAACAGAAACAAAATTTAATTACCTTCATTATTAAAAAGTTATCAGTTTCTAGAACAATAATTTAAAACTGAATCGATGAATTTCTAACCAAAAAAGAAGAGTTTTCAACAAATGAGTTTAAATTTTAACTAAATTCTTGAATTTTCAACCAAAAAAGAAAAATACTTAACAGACAAGAATATTCTTCTACCCAAAGAAAGGAATCTTCAAGAAATAGCTTAACTTGTTCACCAAAATAATACAAACATTAACTAAAAAAGAAGAATTATCCAAAAAATACATGAATTTTCAACTAAATCGATTAATATCTGAATAAAAAAGAAGAGTTTTCAACAAATGAGTTTAAATTTTAACTAAATTCTTGAATTTCCAACCAAAAAAGAACAATATTTTACAGACAAGAATAATTTTCTACACAAAGAAAGGAATTTTCAACATAATAATACGAACTTTAACTAAAAAAGAAGAATTATCCAAAAAATATATGAATTTTCAACAAATTAGTTTAAATTTATCTAAATTCTTGAATTGTCACACAAAAAAGAACAACACTTAAGAGAAAAGAATAATTGCCTACCCAAAGAAAGGAATTTTCAACAAATAGCTTAAATTTTCAACAAAATAATATAAATTTTAACCAAAAAAGAAGAATTATCCAAAAAATACATGAATTTTCAACTAAATTGATGAATTTCGAACTAAAAAAAATTTCAACAAATAATTTTAAATTTTAACTGAAAATTTGTAAACAAGGAGGAAATAGTTGATTTTCCTAAATGTGTCTCCATACGATGACAGGCTCCATTAATTCGTCCTGTGTTTGATGATGTAGTATCGAAACATATACAAGAAATTTTGTCCTCGATATTCCATTCTTGTAATAATTTAATTACAATTGATTCACTTTACCACAAGACACAAGCACAGACAGACGATCGACACTTCGGCGTTTGTTATTCGGATCAGGGAGAAGTTTTCCATCCCATTGGAGAGCAAACGTTTTACATGCGGCTACATTTTATTCAAAAGCGTCCTTTATTCCGAAAGAAAAATTTTCTCTGTCTTTTTGACGATCCAGGCGGACTTTCTTTCGACAAGGAAAATCAAAGACTGCATTCTCAACCTTATCAGCAAGGCTTCCGGCTACAGCAGCTAAAACACGTGCAGTAGTTCTATGACTTATTTTCAAGCGATCTGCAACTGCACTGCCATCAGGCGTTAACAATTCAATTTTTTTGCACGGTTGTACTGTGTCAGATGTTCCTGATATTTGTGATGACAAAATGGAATCAATATAAGAAATGGTAATAAAATATCCATGGCCATAATCATCATCTTCATCTGAAAGCTCGATACATTCATACTCCTCTTAATTCTCAGAAAAAACGTAATTATTTGCATCATTGAAAAATGAATCGATATTACTAATGTAATTACAATCTGAAACATTGACAAAAATTACGATAAATACACAATTTCGATTTTCCGTTTAAACTTTTTTTTATAATGTAATACTACACAATACAAACTTACTTCAAGTTTTTTCCAATTCTTCTTCCGCTGAATCAACAATGGTAGGAAATGTTCCAAGACTTCCTTTGTCGCGTTGTAAAATTAAAAATTCTCTATCTTCTCTATTTGTCATTGATTCAAGAGCATCCCGATTTGCAATATCAAATAACGAATTTAACTTTTCTTAAAAATCAAACTGTTTTGTGGCTTGTGTTAAACTATAACCACGCCGACTTTCAGATTTAAGTATATGTTTCCATTCATGGAACAATTTTTCTAGTTTCGTTACTGCGTGATGATCTTCTTTTCAGAAATGCTTATTTTATTCCAGAATACACTACACTTCTTTAAAGCAATCTGCGTACTTTCTTTGACAGTCTTCTTATTTACTTTATGTTTGTGAAAAAACAATTGTAGAACTTGCCTGTTCGTGGGCAATTTTCTACTCCGTAGATTTGCCCACCCT
>NC_046661.1:23306720-23307996 GCF_010883055.1 Belonocnema kinseyi
AATCCCACCCACGCGGGAACTACTTATCTCTACAGGCATAACGCCTGAATCAAACCGAAGGGCCTATGACAAAGCCACCGAAAGCGTCCTTGGGTTGCGGATAGAGGGTCCTTGTATCAGGGTTTCTGCTGAATATGGTTACAAAAATAAATAGGCAGTCGCGGACAATTGTCCAGGGGTGGTCCCGAAATAACTAACCCCCAAGCGGAGGTGTGAAAACCGTGCCGAAAGCTGAATGGCACCCGATCCCGGTGAAATCCTGCGGCTGTCCTTATAAAAAACTTTTAGTTATGTATAATTTACAACAAGGTTAAACAATCTTCGCATGGTCCTGCTGGGAGCAAACGTCCCCTAAAAATTACACCGGATCCCAGTTAGTGCAAGTGCCTTGGCATATTTTTGAGACGTTGCTATGGCTTTAAGGTTACAAACCAGTGGTAGCTTCGCACTTCCTTAACAGTGATGTTGTAGTCGGCCGAATCCGAGAATTCGATCACGAATATAGTTCGTTTCGTGAAGTCTTGAAAAACGATGTCAGGCCTCGATTGTGCAGGGTAGCGGCCAACGCTGTAAGAGCGACAAAGATGGTAATGAAGCACTCTTAAGGTCGCTTTATGTCTGTAGAAATAAGTAGTTCCCGCGT
Organism: Belonocnema kinseyi; assembly: GCF_010883055.1. Lineage (NCBI taxonomy): Eukaryota > Metazoa > Arthropoda > Insecta > Hymenoptera > Cynipidae > Belonocnema > Belonocnema kinseyi. Next base: position 23,307,364 of record NC_046661.1, read on the forward strand.
GGGTGGGATTTATATATATATACATATATAATTAACAATTTGTCATAAGGACAAACGCAGGATTTCGCCGGCAGCGGGTGCTAATCTGAAAAATTGCACCCGCTTCCAGCGAAATTGCGGTAAAATTTCAGCCACAACCACGTCCCACAACCGTGAGATAGGTGGTTACAGTCTGTAAAGGAATCAACACGACGATCCAGCAAAAGCCTCGTGAACCCTAAGAACACGGAGCGACCCAAGGACAACCGCCTTCTGCATTTTTCCCGCAAGTGTTCTAGCATATTGTTGAACCGCAGGGATGCTTTTTAGGCCATTAGCAAGTGAAAGCTTGGCACCTCCAAGAGCGCCGATGATAAGGCGACCAGTTTAACAGAATATGCCGGGTACAATCGTTGCAACTCCCTTATAAGGTCTCGATACCTCTCTTTCTTTTCATTCTCCTTGGCTATGATGTTTTTGTCAGCTAATGCCCAAAATTCGATAACGAACATGGTTCGCTTCTCGAAGTCAAAATGAATCATGTCAGGCCTTGAGTGAGCAAAAGAAACAATTGTCGAGAATATAAAGTTCCAGTATATGCGGCACTTCCCATTCTCGACAATTGACTCAATTTCCCTAGGAGCATTTAGAGGA
>NC_046661.1:23308096-23330386 GCF_010883055.1 Belonocnema kinseyi
TCTTGGCATGCAAAAATGAAACCCTCTGTACCAGACTTCAATCCGGGCGATTTAAGGAAAGCAAACGTTAGCTCACAAGACATTGTCTGATCCTTCACATTTATGTGGAAGATACCGTGAATCCTCTTATCGAGGAGCTGTTCACAAAAGTTTTTCTCTTGTGCTTTTTTAATCCGGGTTTTCAGGAATGAGTACTCGAGATAGATAAGATGTGATTCATTTTGCTCACCCCTAATACTAAAGTCAAGTCCGAGTGTTTCAGCAGCCTCCTCCGCTGTTGTGTACAGAAATGCTACTTTGCCCACTTCTTCGTGTTCCCTGACCATTTTAAGAAGAGGGTCTCTTCCATTTGCAACCCTATGTGCTGTACTCAGAATAATCCTGTTGTGAAGACATTCAAGACTCAATATTCCGCGACCCCTTTGACTGCGTGAGATGTACAGTCGTGGAACGGAAGACTTAAGAGGCATGCTTTTGTTCATGTGCATAACCTTTCTTGTCCCGATATCAAGAGATCTGAGCTCGTGCTTCGTCCATGGAACTACTCCAAATGAATAGAGTAGTACCGGGACGGCAATCATGTTCGTTGCAGATACTTTGTTCCTCGCCGACAGTTCGGAAGACCAAATCTGTCGGATGAGACGTTTGTATCTACTTCGGAGAGTATCCTTTATAGATGTCACATCCTGAATGCGGCTCTGTGGCACGCCCAGGTATGTATAATTATCTCCAGCGCAAAGGTGTCGTACGGCGCTTCTATCAACAAGCTCAGGATCTTCAGGGATGTCATTAAGTTTTCCTCACTTCAAATAAACTTTGGCGCATTTGTTTCACCCAAATCCCATTCCAATTTCCTTATTATATCGTTCGACAATCCCCAGAGTTAGATGGAGTTGCTCTCTGTTTTTAGCATAGATCTTAAGATCGTCCATGTAAAATACATGTACTTGTACTTTCACACCTTCTACTTTCGATCTGCAGGTTTGCCGCACAAGTACCCGTCGAAATGGCGCAGTGCTAGAGATAGTGGCAATAATGTAAGGCAAAAGAGGAGTGGGCTCACGGTGTCGCCTTGAAGGACACCACTCTGAAACGTGACCTTGTTGGTAGTGACACGATTTTTTCTAGATAAGATCGTAAATCTGGTTTTCCAAAGCGGCATCAATCTCTCTATGCAACCAACTATTTGCGGATGAACCTTTAAGATTTCCAAAAGACAGATGATAATTCTATGGGATGTAGAATCGAAAACTTTCCGATAATCAATCCAGGCCATCGATAGGTCACGCTGGTAGAATGTTGCATCTTTGCAGACACATCTATCGATAAGCAGGTTCTCCCGACATCCGGCTACGCCTTTCTTTGAGCCTCGTTGTTCATACACTTCTTGCCACACAGGTTCAATTGCCCGAACGATTCTATCATTTAGGATAGCTGTGAATATCTTATAAAGCGTGTTCAGACAAGTTATTGGCCTGTAGTTCTTCGAATCAGCTACGTTGTCTATTCTCGGCAGAAGTATTGTGCGCCCTTCCACCAACCACTCTGGAATCGGCTCTTCCGACTTCAAATATGGGGTGAAAATACGGGCCAAATGCTGATGGGTTAAAGAAAACTTCTTCCACCAGAAGGTTTTGATACAATCTAGTCCAGGTGCGGAATAGTTCTTCATCCCTCTTAATACTTTTTTCACCTCCTCGGTAGTGATGAGTGGGCATTCTTTATCAGGTGTTATGAGGGCAACACATAACTCCTTGTAGCTATTTATATTTTCTGACTCTTCGTCCAGTCTATGCTGAACTGCGTAGACTTCTCTCCAAAATACTTCGACTTCCTCTGGTTTGGGTGGGTGTTCGTCAGTAACTGGAGGGTTTTGGAAGAGTCGAGATGGGTCAGAGAGAAACTGTTGATTTTCTCTGACCCGCCTCTCCCTCCGCTCTATACTTCTCTTAGTGTCAGATAGTATACGTATTCTCTCAACAATATGCTGCCTGATGGTCAGCAGTTTTGACTTGTTAAGTGTGTGATAACGGGTCCAGAGTTCGCGCGCGAACTTTCGAACCTTGGCGGTAAAATTCCTGCCAGATGTGATGTAGTCAATCACACATTGAATGCGGGACGCGTACTGTCTTGGCCAGCCTATCTTTATGGCAAGTTGATGCATTCGTCTTTTGGTCTTATGATCAGCCGTTGGTTTTGTTTTACGGTTCGCATCGGCCAAAGCTCTCTCTGCATTATGCACACAATAATTGATAGCCCAGAGGTTGGATTCACCGAAAAACTGTCCAAGAAGCTCGTCATCCATTTTAGCCAGATCTTTAGGCTCGAGAGAAACCTTGGTGTTGATGTTTCTCCGGGTCGTGAAGCATCGCTCTTCATCTATTGGATGCCTGCCCGCGATTGGTCTTAGTGTCGCCTCTCATTCTTTGTTGCCGGCTTGTTCTACCTATGGTGGAGTAGGCGTTCCGCTTACATAGCCCCTTTTACGGAGTAGTTCAGCATGGTTTCGCAGACGTTGCTGCGAAAAGTGCGATAGCTCCGATGTTTCGCGCACCACAGAGCATGCAGCCGTGCCATGTCACCCCGTTCATGGGCCACACTCGCATCGTAGCACTCTAGAAAGTCGTGATTTAGTTGCTCCGTCCACCCAAAGGTCGCTAGATCCCGACGATCCATCGCATTGAATCCATTTTCATTGGCTCTCTCAGCTCTAGATTGGTCGGCATTGTTGGCTGACCCATTGTCGGGAACCCTGCGCCTTCTGTTGTTGTGAACCGCACTTACTACAACTACGTTTGGTGTTGTCACTGTTGTTCCCATGAGAAGGTAGGGAAAGGGGTTCGTCCATCCTTGTAGAGAGGGTCGCTGTACCAGGGTTTCTGCTGAATATGGTTACAAAAATAAATAGGCAGTCTCGGACAATTGTCCAGGGGTGGTCCCGAAGGAATTAACCCCCAAGCGTAGGTGTGAAAACCGTGTCGAAAGCTGAATGGCACCTGGGTGAGGTGTCTAGAACGGTGACTCTGGGATACCGGGCGACCTCTCAGAGTACGCAGCCTTATCTCGGACCCATCTCGACTCTTCCAAGACCCTCCAGTTACTGTCGAACACCCACACAAACCAGAGGAAGCCGAAGTATTTTGGAGAGAAATCTACGAAGTTCAGGATAGACTGGACGAAGACTCAGAAAATATAAATAGCTTCAAGGACTTATGTGTTGCCCTCATAACACCTGATGAAGAATGCCCACCCATCACTACCGAGGAGGTGAAAAAAGTATTAGGAGGGATGAAGAACTATTCCTCACCGGGACCAGATTGTATCAAAGCCTTCTGGTGGAAGACGTTTTCTTCAACCCATCAGCATAAGACCCGTATTTTCATCTCATATTTGAAGTCAGATGAGCCGATTCCAGAGTGGTTGGTGGAAGAGCGCACAATGCTCCTGCCGAAAATAGGCAACGTAGCTGACACGAAGAACTACAGGCCAATAACTTGTCTGAACACGCTTTATAAGATATTCACAGCTATCCTAAATTATAGGATTGTTCGGGAAATTGAACCTGTGTGGCAAGAAATGTATGAACAACGAGGCTCAAAGAAAGGCTTAGCCGGATGTCGGGAGAACCTGCTCATCGATAGATGTGTCTGCAAAGATGCAGCATTCTACCAGCGTGACCTATCGATGGTCTGGATTGATTATCCGAAAACTTTCGATTCGACATCCCACAGACTTATCATCTGGCTTTTGGAAATCTTAAAGGTTCATCCGCAAATAGTTGGGTGCGTAGAGAGATTGATGCCGCTTTGGAAAACCAGATTTACTATCTCATTTGGCCAAAATCGTGTGACAACTAACAAGGTCACGTTTCAGAGAGTTGTCTTTCAGGGCGAAAGCATGAGCCCACTCCCCCTTTTTTTGCAAAGTATCTGCAACGAACATGCTTGCCGTCCCGGTACTACTCTATTCATTTGGAGTAGTTCCATGGACGAAGAACAAGCTCAGATCCCTTGATATCGGGACAAGAAAGGTTATGCACATGAACAAAAGCATGCATCTTAAGTCTTCCGTTCCGCGACTGTACATGTCACGCCGTCAAGGGGGTCGCGGAATATTGAGTCTTGAATGTCTTCACAACAGGATTATTCTGGGAACAGCACATAGAGTTGCAAATGGAAGAGACCCTCTTCTTAAAATGCTCAGGAATCGCGAAGAAGTGGGCAAAGTAGCATTTCTGTACACAACAGCGGAGGAGGCTGCTGAAACACTCGGACTTGACTTCAGTATTAGGGGTGAGGAAAATGCATCAAATCTTATCTATTTCGAGTACTTATTCCTGAAATCCCGGATTAAGGAAGCACAAGAGAAAAACTTTCGTGAACAGCTCCTCGATAAGAGGATGCACGGTATCTTCCACATAAATGTGAAGGATCAGACAATGTCTTGAGAGCTAACGTTTGCTTTCCTTAAATCGCCGGGATTGAAGTCTGGTACAGAGGGTTTCATTTTTGCATGCCAAGACGGTGTCATTTCCACCTTAAAATACCGTCGCCACATTTGGGCCAAGACATTCCCGATGATAGCTGCAGGGCGTGCCATGCACACCCCGAGCATTTAGCTCACATACTATCTAGTTGTCCAACTCACGCGGGAACGACCTACATTCAAAGGCACAATGCGGCACTAAGAGTGCATTATTACCGTCTCTGTCACTCCTACGGCATTCACCTTAATATCGCTCCTCTAAATGCTCCTAGGGAAATTGAGTCAATTGTCGAGAATGGGAAGTGCCGCATATACTGGAACTTTATATTCTGGACAATTATTTCTTTTGCTCACTCGAGGCCTGACATGGTTCTTCTCGACTTCGAGAAGCGAACCATGTTCGTTATCGAATTTTCGGCACCAGCTGACAAAAACATTATTGCCAAGGAGAATGAAAAGAAAGAGAGGTATCGAGACCTTATAAGGGAGTTGCTTCAATTCCATCTTTGTCGCTCTTACAGCGTTGGCCGCGACCCTGCCCTGCCGACCGCTCCTAGGGAGATGAGTCAATTGTCTAAAACGAGAAGTGCCAAACTGTCTGGAACTAGAATTTTCCGACAACCGTCTCCGTCGCACAATCGGGGCCTGAACTCGTTTTTCAAGACTTCACGAAGCGAACTATATTCGTGATTGAATTCTCGGATTCGGCCGACTACAACATCACTGTTAAGGAAGTGCGAAGCTACCACTGGTTTGTAACCTTAAAGCCATAGCAGCGTCTCAAAAATATTGCAAGGCACTTGCACTAACTGGGATAAGGTGTAATGTTTAGGGGACGTTTGCTCCCAGCAGAACCATGCGAAGATTGTTTAACCGTGTTGTAAATTATATATAACTAAAAGCTTTTTATAAGGACAGCCGCAGGATTTCACCGGGATGAGGTGTTAATCGGGAAAACTGCACCCGATCCCAGCGGTATCGCGGAAGAATTTCAGCCATCACCACGTCTCACGACTATGAGATAGGTGGTTACAGTCTGTAACGAAATCAAGTCGACGATCCGGTAAGAGTATCGTGCACCCTAAGGACACGGAGCGACCCAATCACTACCACCATCTGCATTTTTTCCGCAAGTTTCTTAGCATATTGTTGACAAGCAGGGATGCCTTTCAGGCTATTAACTAGTGAAAGCTTGGTACGTCAGGCCACGAGCGTGCAACAGAAACATTTGTCGAGGATATAAAGTTCCAGTATATGCGTGACAGTAACAGTGACAGAGATGGTAATAAAGCACTCTTAGTGCCGCATTGTGCTTTTGGCTGTAGGTCGTTCCGGCATGAGTTGGATAACTAGACAGTATGTGAGCTAAATACTCGGGGTTTGCATGGCACGCTCTACAGCTATCATCGGGAATATCTTGGCACTTTGCTCAACCCTAATACTGAAGTTAAGTTCGAGTGTTTAAGCAGCCTTCTTCGCTGATTTTTACAGAAACGCTCCTTTGCCTTCTTCTTAGTGCTTCCTGACCATTTTAAGGAAAAAGTGTCTTCCATTTGCGACTCTACGTGCTTTACTCAGAATAATCCTGTTGTGAAGACGTTCATGGAACCACACCAAATGAATAGAGTACTATCGGGACGGCAAGCATCTTCGTTGCAGATACTTTGTTTATCGCCGACACACAGTATAGCCAAAAGCACTTTTTGTAGACAAAAGTCCTACTACAACCCAATTTTCAATGGATTTGGACGTTTTTTTTAATGATCGTAAGACTTTCAGATATATCGAGTCCGTGCAAGAATTTCGATTGGGCTAAACCAAAATTTGTTATTTAAAAACAAACTAAACAGTATTTTCACCGTAACTTTTTAGATGTACCTCTTTTTTTATCTGCAAATTGATCAAAGAAGAGACTCAGTCAGTGTAATTACTATCTAGCGATAGTTTTCAGTAGATTAGAGAAAGAAAATTTTTAAAAAAATGTTTTAAACAAATTAATGAACAAAAGGTATTTTTTGTGATTCGCAATTATTATTTGTTATGATTATTTAAAAATATCTGCTGCTTGGAAGCATTATTTAAACAATTTTTATAAACAAGTACACAGTTTTCGTATGTCCCAATGAATAGGCTCCATTTTTTTGCATAATCGACCAAAAGTGTCTCGCCAATGACTCCTTGTTGTTATTTTTTTCAAATCAACAACAACTGGTCATTATTTAAATAATATTTATAAACAAATTCACTTTTTAACATGATTCTACAAATGGGGCCAATTTTTTCTTGCGAAACCCACTAAACATGTATCGTTAGTGACTCATAACTGTAATTTTCTTTAAATTGATTAAAAATATTAATTTTTTAAACATTTTTTAAAAATTAAATGCACATTTTGACCATTTTTACAAGAATAGGCTCCATTTCTTTTGCTAAATAAACTAAAAATGTATTTCCAATGGCTTTGGTATTATACTTTGCCAACGGCTAAGAAAAGTTAATTATTGAAACAATTTTCGTTAACAAATGTACATTTTGGTCACATTTCCAGAAATAGGCTTTGTCTTTCATTGCAAAAGCTAGAAATGTCTTACCAATGACTCCTTGTTGCCCTATTTATTCAATCAACAAGAATTGTTCATTATTTAAACAATATTCATTTAAAAAAGCACAGTTTGACCATTTTTCTAGGGAAAGTATTAATTTTCGTTTCGGAATCAACAATAAATATCATGCCAATTATTCCTTCTTGTGACATTTCTTTAATTAGGAAAAAGCATTGATTGTTTACACAATATTTATAAACAAATTCACAGTTTGACCATTTTTCAATAATAAATTTTTTTTGCGGAGTGAGCTAAAAAAGCCAAGGTCATTACATGCATTAATTAAAGGTGGGATGGGTTTTTAGTTATAGAGTTATCAAATTATGTATTTATTGGGAATCGTATCTTGGCAACAACCGATGATGTGAATAATTTATTCCATAAAATATCATGAGTGTTCGTGAAAAGTTCAACTGCTTTGATCCTAATGTTTTATTAGCGTACGTAATGAACAGTCTTTAAACCTCTTCACCATCTTGATGGTCAATCGTCATAGTCATCGCATCATCAAGGTAGCAGTTGTTTGAATAAAGGTTTTTTTTCTATTCTTAATTAACTTCTACATTTTTTTATTTTTCTTTCTTTATTTTTTGTTTTCTTTTTTTCAAGGAACTTATTTAATGAAAGTTAAATTTTTACCAATAATGCTTAAGTATCATCCGATAGGGCTCTTATTTTTCTGTTATTTTTGACCCTTAAAGAGCTAATCGTAGGACCTAAAGATATCAGGAGGTAATGGATGATATCATTATTGGTGAGTACTTGATTCGACATTCTGCCATTTTCGCGCCTAGCCTTGCGAAAAATCTTGTTATTAGCCTCTTGGGGCTCCTCTGATAGCCAGCGGAAAGGTATGTCGAAGGATCTGATGATCTCGGCATCATGAATGAGAAGTTTATGGACTGATGGTGGCATTGGATGCCAGCCATATAATGTCACACAAAGCTTTACAGTTTTTGAACAAAATGTTTTGAATTGATTACAGTCGATCATCCCACCACAAGTTAACACTTACCAGATAGCATTAAACCTGATGATAAATTTTTCATGTAACGCAGTGCGTCTTGCTACACCATGAGCTTGAGCGCAGAAAGAGCGAGCAACATTACCAGTGGGAGTTGTTCCTGAACATTGTGTTAGAACATCGACTAAAATTGATAATTTAGATTTTAGTACATACTGAATATGTTTCTTTTTCAATTATCTTCCTTCGTTCTAGCTGCACCTTTCTTAAAATCAAGATTATAAGCTATATGAAGTAGAAGCTCCATGAAGCGTAACCAACAGTGTAACATCGAAAGACCAAATTTGTAATAATTTGCGTTGCACTGGAGCTGTTTGACATGAGTTAAATTATTTATGTATTTCGGGCCAACTCGACAAATGTTGCAACAATTTGATGCTCTTTGTTCACATAAAAACTTCCATACTTTGCCATCTATCATTGTGCATTTCAAATCAAAGCGTAATTTGAACATCACATCGTTGACTTGAATTTCATATAATTCAACTTTCTGAAGCAAGTTCGTGAAGTGATTGTATTCTTGTAAAATAAGCAAACTGTTCTCTTTTACAAACTCAAAATCCATTGTTCCACAAAAATGCACCGAAATAGGTGTCTCCTTACTCCAAATAACATTGTCGTCCGCTTTCAACCGAAGAGGAACAAACGTCATCCATTCTTGCATGCCCCGCATGTTAATTTTATTTTACCGTCTTAGCATGCAAAAATGAAAGTCTCCGTACCAGATTTCAATCCGGACGATTTTAGAAAAGCAAACGTGAGCTCATAAGACATTCAAGGATCCTTCACATTTCTGTGGAAGATACCGTGCATACTCTTATCGAGGAGCTGTTCACGAAAGTTTTTCTCTTGTGCTTTCTTAATCCGGGCTTTCAGGAATGAGTACTCGAGATAGATAAGATGTGATTCATTTTGCTCACCCCTAATACTAAAGTCAAGTCCGAGTGTTTCAGCAGCCTCCTCCGCTGTTGTGTACAGAAATGCTACTTTGCCCACTTCTTCGTGTTTCCTGACCATTTTAAGAAGAGGGTCTATGTGCTGTTCCCAGAATAATCCTGTTGTGAAGACATTCAAGACTCAATATTCCGCGACCCCCTTGACGGCGTGAGATGTACAGTGGCGGAACGGAAGACTTAAGATGCATGCTTTTGTTCATGTGCATAACCTTTCTTGTCCCGATATCAAGGGATCTGAGCTTATTCTTCGTCCATGGAACTATATCGATCATTTTACATTTTTAAGGATGTACACTACGTATCAGAAGTTCAGAAAAAGATCAGGTTCAAATTGTTTATTTAAGAGGAATTATTTAAGGGTTTGATTTTTTCTTTTTCTTTGGACAAACGTTAAATTTTTTATTTAATTCTCATGAACAAGCCCTTATTGTATTCATCAAAGGATTATCTAAATTTCTATTTGGTTTGAGTTTATTAAAAAAATCAATTCACAAATCATACAGTTATTATTTTTACAAACAATCATAGTTTAAATTTTAATAAACACCACCTAAACAGAACTGTAGAGAATCCTTCAAAGAAGAAAATGAGGCTTCGATCATTAGAATTAAAAAAATTGTAACTTTTCCGTAAAAAGAAAGGAAAGGCTAAACCATTAAATAACCACTCTGTCGTGATTTGAGGAAACACCGTTAACTGCAAAATGAACAAAGTCTAGAAAATCGACGAAAACTGTTCGAATGTTTACTCGTGTGTATGGCGGATTCTAATTCATTTTCTGCAGTTTTTGTTGTTATTCTTGACTTATTTGCATATAAACTTTTCATTTTTGCAACATATTTGTTTTAAAATGTTAATTAATTATCTGAAATGCAGTTAATGGTGTTTATTGGGATGCTAAAATTCAGAAAAAGCCCTAACGGTCAGTTACAGCTTTCTTCGAATCACGAACCTTAGAAATAGACCTGTTGTGATTTAAGAAAACGCCGTTCAGTGCAAAAGAATTTCGCAGCTTAAAATAAATACAGTTACGGCGTTTCTCAAATTACAGATGTTTTTTCGGGTTTTGATGATGCCGGAGAACATTTTAAGCGCATACGGACCTCTTGAAAATCACGAAGGCTCAAGATCACCGGCCGATGATTTAGTAAAGTCCGTAACTGCCTGTTGCGCCTTTTTCTCGATTTTTTCTGTGACGTATTCAGCTGTCCATGATTTGAGCCTACAGTTAACGGTCAGTTACGGATCTCTTCCAAATCACGGCTCGCCAAATTTTGCAGTTAACGACGTTTTTCCAAAGTTTAGCAATAATTATTCTAAAATTTATTAACAATTCAGAAAAATTATTTTAATAGCCAGGTGCATCTTTGCGTCATGATTCCAACGATATAAGAAACTCGTTTTTCAATATTTAGCAGTTAACGGTGTTTTCTCAAATGACGGCAAGCCTCCATCAAGATTTACAAAAGTTAATAATAGTTTTTGTTTATCGATTTTATAAATCATTTTAAAAATAGGCAACTTTTGAAATTGATTAAACGTCGCGTACGTACATTCTTAAGTTGAACTTTATCAAGAACAGCTGAGTGTCGGTAAGGCGTGAGAAATTTCTGGGTTTTAGTTAAAATATTACCCTTAATTTTAGTTTGGATAGATTATTAACTTAAGTTTACACTATCTTTAAGTACACATATATTCTTAATTGAAGAGCGAGCATACCTGAATTTCGGTCATTACTCCCTGAATTTCAAATAGTCTCGACTTGAATTTCAGGAATCTAATTCCCTTGATTTAATGTTCAGATGTAATTCTTAATTTCAAATTTCCTATGCTTCTTTTTTTTACACCTTCAAAAAAGCAAAATTTTCGACTTAAATTAAGTACTTTTTGCTGTGTTAATATTTCAATGAAGTGTCACAATAGTCAATAGATTATTTACAAGCATATGTCAGCATCAAGATCAAAATGTGAATTGCTATAAAATCTAATCTAAGTACTAAGCTCTCATTATAAAAAAACAAACAATAATGCGATATGGAGTCTTGATTTACTGATACCAGAAATATGAATGTGGCCTTGTTTTTCGTATTTTTGTGGAAAATTCTACAAAAGGACCGATCTTTCAATGTTCAAGAAAATATTTTCCCTATGAAAATTTTTTTAAAAAGGTCTAAGATTTGTATAAAAATCCACTTTTGATGTTTGAAACATTTTTACATTTTTTAAATTAAAGTCGAAAGTGTTCCGGCTGGGATTCAGAAATGTGTAATGATCAATACTTTTTTCCTTATTGGAATACCGATAAATTAAGGCTTTATTTTTCAATCAATTGATTTTATCCAGTGAAAATTTAATTCACACGAAATATCTGGCAATGGTGAAAGGAGTAGGATATAAATATAAGAATATAACGTTTATGTTAATTCTCATCTCGCGTTCGTGCCATTCTCACACCCAATCCACCTACTCGGGCTCAGATGCAACGGATTTTTAAGATCCACGTGTTTCTACGGACTAAGACGATCATTTTCTACTGTTATTGGCCGTAAAGGACAGTGGAGGATATTCTCTCCTCCAATCCGCTTGAACGTAAAATTTCTAGTTAAAAAATGTCATGGATCCTTTGCGAGACTGGCGTAAAGAGAGATAAGAGTTAATCTTAAAGTATATGTTTTCAAAAATTTCAAAGACGTTTTTTTGTTCTGAACCTACTTAAGGCGATACGGTTTAGTCTCTGCATGAAGTTATTACTTTAGTTCATTCTGAATCTCAACGCACTTTGTTTTATCGCAATCACTCATGTTGCTTATGTGCAGTATACATTTTAAATTATTAAGATTTTTTAGTTTATCACAATTTTTGGAATGGAAGAAAAAGCCGCGATTAAGATTTGTTTCAAACTAGGCTAATGTGCTTCAGAAACGTCTAATACCTTACAGTATTCTTGAAAGAAGTAGGACTGTCATCAGCCCATCATAAGCAACTAACTAGCAAATAATAATCATAATTAACAGGTATATTCGATACAGGTATATTCGATACATGTATACTCGATTATTTAATTTAAAAAATGATTGTTAACTTATTATGTGCTTCATAGTTATTCAATCCTTTCTAAATAAAAAGTTTGAAATGTTGAATTTTGCGATAAAGTTATTACTGAAATGATAAAGCCTACTCCGATGGATACCTAGGGGTTAATAAAAGACATTATTTGGAATTTGTGCTTCAATATAACGCCATCATACATGTTTTTATCTATTTCATGAATCTCGAACTTCTCTCGAAATTCCGGCACGCTTAAGCGGAAACGTGCTAACAAGAAATGAGGCCGAAAATGGCAGTCCGAAAAATTAGAAATAAAAAAAAGAAGAAAATGTCCACCCAGATGCCCTTAAAACTTTCTGAAACAATTTCTACGTGCCTCATTCTCCGTGAGTATGCCAAGCTGGAACCTGCAGAATGTTGCGCGCCTGAGCTAGCCTTTGGGGATACGCGTTCGTCACGCAGATTGTCTTCATGCTATAATCGGATTACCCTCATTTACTCCTAGTCCACCCTCGAAACGTCCGCTTCGAAAATAAACCCTCGAGTGCCTCTCATATTGCTGAAGTTTTGCCTCGAAAAATTACTTAGAACACACATACCATTATTTTTTCGCATAATCGCGTACTTTGTTACTCAAAGAAATAAAAGGGAGTAACTAGAGATATGTGGCAAAGTTTTTTCTAAATTACCGACTTTTTCCCAAGGGATTCTCTTTAATCGAACTGATGACACGTTTATCCTCCTATCCCTTGTATAATGCAAAGTGAGGAGGAATTATAATTGTTGGGTCAAAAGCTTCGCAGCTTACTTTTCTTATCCGATTGAAAAACTTTTTTTATTAATGCTTATTAAATTTCGCAAAGAGGCCTGTGAACGGCTAATTTTTACAGCAAATTAAAGAAAGCAACTGCGAATTACTATAGCTATAATTAACTATTGGTGAATTCATTTACGAATTTATTATTCTATGCAAAACTTTCTGCCCCATAAAGATAGGCTTTGAGTAATAAAATAGTTACTGTTGACACAAGTGTACAAAGTTATAAAATAATCCTGTATATAAAAGCTCCTAACCTCCATTAGTTGCACATGGAAAAAAATTTCTTAAATGGTGAACTTTTTCTTCAATCACGAGGTTTATGGCGACCTCTTTTTTAGACCTATAAAATTAATCGAACTAAAAAACTATATTTCGACTTTTATCGATTGCCGATCATTATTTCAGTTTGTTTCTTTTTATTTTCACTTTCAATAACATCGGTTATTTTGTAATGAATTATTATCATGCATAATATTTAAACTTGTTTCTCATAATTCTTCCATCGTTACATTAAATTACTGTAGATACTTTTCACCAAAATGTGAAATTACTTAATAGTTTTTATATGTAGGATGCTCAGTCTAAGTTAATTCCCCATTCTTAATAAATTAATATATTTAGAATATATTTAATTTTTAATTTTGTAAGGTTCTGCGTGAGCATAAGGGGTAATCTATAAATTATATAATTTAGTTTTATGAAATTTTTATTCTATCACGTAAATTGTTGTTAAATTTCACTAAGGCAAGTTGTGATTGATTTTGTCACTACATGTAAAACGCATTTCTTTAAACTTTCAATAATTTTGATACAATAACATATTTTAATAATTTTTATATTTGCAGATTATAAAGCCTAATAATATTATGTTATATATGATAATATTTTTTTATAATAATATCATATTCTTGTTTCCTATTTTTAAATGACTTACAGATTGAAAAGCATGGGTATAAAAAGGACTGACACTTAGAAAACAAGTAATTTAGAAGATGAAGAGATAGAATCGCAGATTAAAAGATTAAAGAAGGGCAAAGCAGGAGGCAGTGGCGGATTAGGTAAAGAGATCTGGATGTACAGTAGCGGGGAAGACAGAAGAAAGTTAAAAGAGGTTGTAAAAAAAGTAGGAAAGGTAAAGGATTTCCGGAGGAGTGGAGGGAGGGATTGATAACGCCAATTCTTGAGAAAGGAGGAAAGGGAAAATTAGAAAATGACAGGGTAATAACATTATTGAGCACAGCTTACAAGGTATATGCAATGGTGTTAACCATGAGACTAAAAAATAAGTAGAAGCGAAAAGAATACTACCAAAGAATTAGGCAGGTTTCAGAGAAGGTAGAAGCACTATAGATAATATCTATATTTTTCAACACTTGGTGTAGAAGGCACTTGAGAAAAAAGGAGAAAATGTATGTGCCTTCGTTGTTGATTTAAGAGCAGCGTTCCCATTGGTTGATATAAAAAGTTGTGAGAAGTAATGTAGACGAGGGAAATAAACATAGGTCCGATAAAGAGAGTCAGGGAAATTTATAAAGAACCAAGAGATAGAGGGTCAGAGGGAGGTTTAGTGGTAGGCGGGGACAGATTTTGGACTTTAGCATACGCGGATGATGTGGTAATAGTAGCTAAAGAAGAAGAGGTTTTGAAAAATATGATGAAAAAACTGGAAAAGTATTTAGAAGCAAAGAAATTGGTTATAAATGTAGCAAAGTCTAAGGTTTTGGGATTTGGGAGAAAAAGTAGTAGGAAGAAGGGAAGAATGGTCTGAAAGTGAAGGGGAGAAGGTATTTAAAAAGTAAAGGAGTTTACATATCTGTGATTTTTATTTAAGAAAAATGGGGATGTAAAAGATCACCTCAAAGAAAGAGTTAAAAGAGCAGATATAGCCATGATGAAAGTATGGGGCATAGGGGAAAACTTATTTAAAGAAGACTACAATTGAAGAATGAGAATGTTTGAGGCGCTTGTACTGAGTGTTCTAATGTATGGAGTTGAAATATGGGATAAAGGGAATATGAGGAGGTGGAGTAGTTGAATGAAAAATACATTCCATGAACGCTAGGATTGGACAGATGGACGCCATGGTATATAGTTCTGAAGGAGGTTAATAGGGAAAAAATCAAAGTAAGAACAGACAACAGGGCTTGCAAATGCGAAAAAGACTGTTGGAGAGCAAGGACATGTGAAAGCGTGCTTGAAGGAAAGAGAAGATGGAAGAGGGGATGATTATGGAATAAAAGAAAGAAGTTAAATATAATGAAAAATATAAATGGGTATAAAGGGGAAAGAGGATCGCAAAAAGTAATCGCGAGGGTAAAATGTAATACAGAAAAGTGTAATAAATACGGGTGTACAGAGGGGGAAAGAAAAGGCATGTTATGTGAGAGAGGTAGAGGGACTTTAAGGCATTGGCTGGAAGATTGTGATAAGATAGAAAAGGGAGCATGACAATAGGAAAGATCCTGCATGAGAAGAGGACAGTGGAGCTGGTGGAATGGTCGAGGGAGTTGGAAAGGAAGAAGAAAGAAAGAAAGAAGAAAGAAAAATGAGAGAAGAGTTAGCAAGCGTAAAGATAAAAAGGACAAAAGGCAATGGCTAGAGTTTAAGCGAGAGAGGGAAGAGATCAAAACGGTATCGATGAAAGAAACAAAAAGCATACATGCGATAGAGTAAGACGAATTTGCGATACATTTATGTCGTACTGGCAATAGAATTAAGGCGTATTGACGATAGAATAAGGCGTATTTTCGATAAATAAAGATTAATTACGATGGAATAAGGCGCAGTTACAATAAGATAAGGCGAATTTGCGATAAAGTAAGGCGGAGCGATTAAATTATAAGTTATGTTAAGTTTGTAAATATGTTACATATGCAACCACGATATAGCAGACTTATGTGTATTTTTCAGCCCTATTGGCTATATTATTTATAAATTTTACCTAATTAAGGCATTAGCAATTTTTTTTCACGTTTTAGTTATAATAATATTTTCACAATTTATATATGTGCAAATTATAAAGGTTAACAATATTATGTTATGTATACTAATAATTTTTTTATGATAATATTATTTTCATATTTTTAAATTATTTAGAAATTTGAAAATTAAGTATGATTTTCATAAATTTTGAATTGGTTCAGTCAATGTTACAGGAATATTGATTTAAAGTTAATGTTCAAATAGAATTTTTTTAATAATATAAAATATTATTCAATTAATAGATTTATTAATAATAAATCATATCTTTATTAGTAATAATATCATTATATAAATTATAATTAAATATTTTGTTAAGGGCATGTGATACTTAGAAAATTATCGATTTTACCACTTTTAGGTTCTCCCGGCTTTTTTTCTAGAATAATAAATATTTTGTCTTAAAAATTTGGGAAATGATAGTGAACATGCTAACGGACGTCCCCACACACTTTTTTGTGGGTTGATTCAAAAAAGTTTTAATTTAGCAAAACATGATTAATTTGCATAGCGCTTAGGAAATAGTATCGATTTTTTCAGCGTTAGATTCCCCCGGATTTTTTCCTAGCATAAGAAATATTTTGCCTTCAAAATCTGGGAAATGACAGCGAACATGCTAAGAAACGTCTCCACACACTTTTTTTTGTTTTTTTTTTATCAACAAATTTTTGATATTCCTAACAACGTGCGTGTATATTTCGAGGTTATGTACGTTACAATTCACCCGAGCATTACTTTCAAACTACACAATATTTTTGGCGAAAAC
Source organism: Belonocnema kinseyi (assembly GCF_010883055.1). Classification (NCBI taxonomy): domain Eukaryota; kingdom Metazoa; phylum Arthropoda; class Insecta; order Hymenoptera; family Cynipidae; genus Belonocnema; species Belonocnema kinseyi. The sequence continues at coordinate 23,324,778 of NC_046661.1, forward strand.
TTTGGACTTACAAATAAACAATCTCCCGGAACTAACCTTGTTTGCAGGCAATCGAAAAAGTTTATTTCATAAATAATTTCCAGATTATCGGAAAGGCAGAGATGAAAAACGACGTAACCTCAAAATAATGCATATGCATAAAATTTTTATTTAGCGCAATACATTTTTTTGTTATTATCCCTCAAAAAAGAGTCCGTGGACGTCCGTTATGATATGTTATATCATCTCCAAATTCATTTTTTTTTAATTTCCATTTTTGTGGGAAAAAAGTCGGGGAAACTGTAAGTATCACACGCCCTTAAAACATAAAGTTATCATAAACTAAATTAGAATGAAATAAATGCATTATTTCAATGTTTCAATTATGTTAATGATTTATTGGTTGCCCAGGATACATGTTAAAAGAAGAGTTAGGAAGAGAAAATATGGTTACCAGACAAATTAAGAGACCCTGGAGGTTTGAAGAGAAGCTAAAAAGAGGAGAGGGAAGCAGAATAGCACAAGCATGTTTGGGAGAAATTTGGAACAAAGAAGCGAGAGGCAATTTCGGAAATTCAAACTAGGAGGAAGAAAGGAGAAAAATGAGAAGGGTTTGTAATATACGAGAAGGGGTTAACGAGTGGCAGGACGTAGGGTTAGAGCTATTAGTTAAACAAGCAAAAGAGAGATAGACAAAGATAATAGATTCGAGGTACAATAGATGGTATATGACGGTGAAAGGGTTGACGGAACCAGAATATCTGCAAAAAATAAAAAAGGAAGAAAAATAGAGTAGGGTTGTACTGTTTAGAATGGGAAAAGGAGTGAGAGCATTCAGATATTGGATGGATGAAGAGAAGAACTTATGTAAAGTATGCGGATACGAAATGGAGTCATGGGCACATGTATTAGAGAGATGTACAGGAGAGACAGAGGGACAGTTGAGTGTGGATGAGTATGTAAGATGGATCTTGGATGATAGTGGACAGGGAGTGATAGGGATGAAGAAATTGGAAGAAGTAAGTGAAAGCAAGGAGGTAGGGCAGAGCCAAACGGGCAATCCTGAAAAAGGACAGTAAAAAGCGTAATTTATTTTCAATATCGTGGAAAATGAATTTCTTATGTTAAGAGGAAACGGAAGCCCTGGAAGCTCGCTCATTTTAAGAATTAATGTTACGACTGTTACTATTGTTCAGCTTACGTAATGCGAAAGAGTATAATACAAATAGTAGTTAAGTTAGAGTAAGGGTGGAATTGTAAATATATGTACAAGGAGCGAAGGTCCTCTAACCCGTAAAAGAAAGAGATTAAGTACATACATACAAACATACGTACTTACTATTTAATATTGGAGCTATATTAATTCTAGATTTTACATAATTGAGTTATTGAAAATTTCTTTTCACGTTTTAGTTATAATAATATTTTTATGATTTTAATATTTGCAAATTATAAAGCTTAATAATATTATGTTATACATGCTAACAATTTTTTATAATAATATTACATTCATATTTTAAAATTATTAACAAATTAAAAATTTAACATCCCGTATGGAAATAGCCCGGGTTAGCCCTGGTAGAACAAGGTTTCTGGTCGGGGACTGACCGGTTTATGTTTGTTTTTTAAGAGTCTAGCCGTGCGCTGGTCGAAAACTCGCTAAGCAAAATCAATGCAAAACCTCTCCCGGGCGCTGACTGGGCTCTAATCGAACAAATATTATGATGGAATGCTCAGACGGCAGCTGGCCGGGCGCTGATTGGCAATAATGAAATTTTTAAACTTTGTTCATAAATTAATTACTTTGTCTGATTTCATTAAAAATGGATGAGCATACCCGCATGGATGTTCCACGCGTGAAAATATATTGGGTGAATATCTTTTTGGCACAACAAATTTCAAGGTTACATGAGTTCAGACTTACAAACAATGTATTTTGTGACAAAAATTCGATGACACTTTTTTGAAATTCAAATTGATTTTTTTTTAAAGAAAAATTGCACATGTTGAGAAAAAATTTTCATTTTATATAAATGTTGTAAAATAGTATAAGATACCTAAAACCCAAACCTTTCACGAAAGTTAAGAAAATTTTATTATTAAGAAATTTTAAACATTCACGATTAAATCTCTTAGATCCTACGTTAAAAATTTTAAATGTTCATAAAAAATTACATTTTCTGTCACTGCAAAAAGTTGTAAAATAGTCAAAAACGGAAAAAAAACAAAATAGCACGCGACAAGAAATTGTAATCAATTTGAAGTATTTATTTAAAAAGTATTTTATTGATATTCCTGATAAATTTCGTGTATTTTAAATTTTCATAACGCCGCATAATAATAAATAATTAGAAAAATAGGACTTAGTATTTGGTACCTCAACTTTTCTGAACTGTAGCTTATGAGGATGGCTTCTTCAATGAGTTTCAACTTGTCGGTTTAGCGCAGTGGTTAGCACTCCCAAATGCTAGGCCTTAGATTTAGGTATATATATGTAGGTTCGATACTTTTCTATTTTATACATATTTAATGAATATTACAAAATATTATTATAAAATAAAAGAAGAAACCAATGGGCGAATTCTGTATCTGAAACTGTAATTAATCTTTTAAAATAGGACTTCAACAAATTTAATATTTTTTTGTAGAAAATGAAATTAAACTATTTTATTCCAAATGAGCCTTTTTTATTTAAAATTAATTTACCCCTCATATTAATAAATAGCATTTATTACAATTTTGTAACTCACGTTGATGAAAATAATATTTTTTAAATAATGAACTTTGTATTTTTAAACCACAATTTTTATAAATCAATTTAGCAACATTTTTGCTAAACTGGTGTTGTGTTGCTAAATTTGCTAAATTGGCGTTGTGAAAAATGGGTTTTTTTGTGGTGGCAGATGGAGGATAAAGGTGTTATAACTGTTTTACAGAAAAATAGTCTTTTGACTTAAAAGTTTAAGAATTGAAGAAAAATTGTTTATTTCCTAACTGACAATTCTTATATAAAATTAATCTTTATGATTGAAAATTCGTTTTCTTATTTTTAGAATGCATCTCCTGGCAGCATCTGCATTCGTAGAAATATCAAATATTACATTTTCTCTCAAAAATCCATATTTGTAGGTTAAAAATTCAACTCTAGTTAAAAATTTTAATATTTCGATGAAAATCTTTTCTTTTTGTTTTAAGATGTTCGCCACTACGTTTTCATTAAGACTCCTTTTTTTAATGCTACTCTTTTTGGTTAATAAAATCTTGTTTGTTTAAAAATTTGGCCATTCAGTTTAAAATTTATATTTATAGTTTGAACATTTAACTACTTGGTTAAAAGTTAAACTATTCGGTTGTAAATGTAAATCTTTCATTAATAATCCAAATTTTTAACAAAACCGTTTACACTGAACATGAAAAAGTTTAATTTTCAGTTTGAAAAAATTACCGAATTTGCAATAAAATGGTTACTTTTTCATCTAAAACATAACATTTTAACAAAATAGTTAAACTTTGCAAAAAAATAGTTGAATTTTCAACCAAAAGGGATACATTTTTATTGTCTTTATGTTTACTAAGAAAATGAAGTTTCGACGCAACGAAATGAGTAAAATATGAATTTTATTGGTTAAAAATTAATCTGTTGAACATAGAATTATTTTTATAACGAAAAAATAGTTCTCTTAAAATTAAATCTAAAAACAACATATTTTCCTTCCTGATCGATTCACCGACTTGCAGTGCAGAACCTGCCTAATGTTAAGTTAATTCGATCTCCTTTGAAATAATTTTTATAACACTGTTTTTTTTGTTAAAAATAAATTTTTTTAACAGAAAGTTCGATTATGAAATTTTTTGTAGAAAATTATTCTTTTTAATTACAGTGCGATCTTTTTGAGTAAAAAATCTAATTGTTTAAAAATGCATGGATTTTTTTTTTAAATCGTGTCATTTAGTTAAAAATTAATTTCCTTGTTTAAACATTCATCTTGCTGATTAACGATTCAATCATTTTTATGACAATTTTTTTCAAAATTAATTTATTGAAATGAAAATTTAACTTTGCATTTTTGGTTAAAAATGTATTGGTATTTTTAATTACAATCTGTTTTGGTAGAGAACTCAGCTATTTTTTTTTAATTGCACTTCTTTAAGTTGAAAAGCATTTTTTTAACTAAATACTGAACTATCCCATTTTTCTTTGAATATTAAGTTCTTAATTGAAGCTTCATCTGTTTCGGTTTAAAAAGGACCTTTTTCATTCAAAATTCAACTATTTTCTTCAAATTTCTATATTTTTTTAAAAATAAATTTCAATAATGGTAAAATCGACTTATATTACTTTTGGTTAGAAAATGATATTTTTCAGATAAAAATCATATATTTGTTTGAATCTTTTTAGATTTTGTACAAAATTCATAATTTTTGTAGAAAAGTTATATTCTTGTTTGAAAATAATATTTTTCATTAAGGATTCAGTTATTTAAAAAAAATCCTTTTCAGTTTGTCAAACACCAATTTCATTTAAAGAAATTTCAGTTGTACTATTTTTGATTGAAAATTTATATTTTAAATTGAAAATGGACCTTTTTTACTGTATTTTTTTGCAGAAATTCAATCCTTTTGGTTTGAAATCGATCTTTTCCCTTTAATAACAAAGCCACACAAAAAAAAGTGTGCGGATCTGGCAACAAGACACACGTATTCCTATGGATTTTGGGGCGCTGAATTCAAATTCGGTATTAAAAATGACCCACCACGTCATGGTTGAGCCATAACCTCAAAAAATGACGAAAAATCATGCACTGAGGCAAATAAAATTTGAAATATAGCCAGTGGTGCAAATTTTCACTTCAAAAACATGTCTTGCAACAACCCTTTCCTGATATCAACATATTTAACATAACTTTACTAAACAGAACATGACCTCACCTAACCTGAATTAACAGAAATTAATTGAACTACACGTTAAGCTCTGAAAGCATATTTTCCCAGTAAAAAATGTGTAATACATTTTCACCTAACACCTAACCTCACGAAACACAATTAAACTGATTGTGTTGTTCCGTTGTGTTTGCGGTACCATTTCATTCAGCTTCGGTTTAACCTACATAGAGGCTTAACCTATCCTAACGCTTGTTGCTAGCATTATTTGCCTGTGTCTGTACCCAGGGCACCTCCACGTTGTGACGTTGGGCAACGGATCCACATTGGCTGAGTCCCTGGGTAAACGGCGTTCATACCGTCATGGCAGACACAGGTAAAAAGTGTATTACGATGCAGGGAAAAACCCCAGTATCGGCGTCTGATCAGGGTGGGAAAGCGGGCTCTCCGACGTCATCATGCAACCGTAGCTCTTCATCAATGGATCACTTGGTTGGTATAGAGTCTCATGCTACAAGGAAAAAAACCGCGATCATTTCTCAATCGCATGCTGCAAGAATAGCTCGGATTCATTTTGTTACATTTGCAGTAAATATGAAGTGAGCAGTTTGCGAAAATCAATCGATGAGGAAGTGAAAAGTCTTTACGAAAAGTGTTTTGACCGCAAATTGCTGCACCAAGAAACAAAATGGGTTCCTCACGTCATTTGCAATTCCTGCAGACTTATATCTTTTATAATTTTTTTATAT
>NC_046661.1:23330486-23339009 GCF_010883055.1 Belonocnema kinseyi
CATTTCTAAAAAGAAGAAATCTTCTAGAGCCAAAGACAAAAGTTTCATTCTATCGCGACAGGGACAAAGAATTCAGGAAGTTTTTCGTTAAAGACGAAGAGACATCTTTAGTGTACTGAACTGAAGTTAATGGACTAATGAACCACTTGAAGAAAAACGTGTACCGAGACGAAGAAGGCGACTTTTCATTAATTCTTCAAAACGCAGCATTAAGAATGTTTTACTGCATAACACGAATACTTACGATCCTATCCCTATAGCTCACTCAACGGTCATCAAAGAAGAATATAACAATGTTAAAATGCTTCTTAAAAACGTTAATTACACGAATCACAAATGGCAAATATGTGATGATCTCAAAATCATAATAATGATATTAGGCCAACAATCGGGTTTGACGAGAGAGCCATGCTTCATATGCCTGTGGAATAGCAGAGATCGAGCCACTCATTACAGCAAAAAACATTGGCCTTTAAGAGATCCATTCAAACCTGGTTCTCATAATATCATCAACCAAAGCCTCGCTGATCCAGAAAAAATTTTACTACCACCCCTCCACATAAAGCTTGGGCTCATGAAGCAATTTGTCAAGGCGTTAGACAAAGATGGACAATGCTATAAGTATATATACCTTAAATTCCCTAATGTTTCAGACGTTAAATTGAAAGAAGGAGTCTTTGATGGACCGCAGATTCGAATATTGAGAAGAGATACTAATTTCGTGAGCCACATGACGAAAATTGAAATGGACGCTTGGGAAAGTTTTAAAGCAGTAAACGCAAATTTTCTCGATAACAAAAAAGTCCAGACTACGAGAATATTTTTGCGAAAATGATAAGAAACTACAAAAAGTTAGGCTGCTTGATGAATTTAAAACTTCACTTTCTAGATTCACGCCTGGATAAGTTTCCAGAAAATGTTGGTGATTTCAGCGAAGAACAAGGGGAACGTTTTCATCAAGACATAAAAGTGATGGAACAACGATATCAGGGTAGATGGGACGAGTTCATGATGGCTGATTTTTGCTGGATGTTGAAATGGAAACGAATGTAGGTCTTAAACGTTAGCGTAACACTTTGCATCGTTCCTTCGAAGAAAAAAGGACACGTTATAGCAGGCAGAAAATAGACTGAAGTAGGTCTATAAATCAATTTAATTACGTATAAATTTTTAAACACCTGTAGTACAATGAAATGAATTTTATTGTGTTACAACGGGAACACTTAAGTTGTGTTGCGTTAAGCAAAATTTCGTTAGGTTCTGTTAAGTTAGATTCATTTGTAGGTTAAGATTGAGTTAACCTATTAAATATAGTACACATTTAAGACTGAGAACCGTACGCTTACATAGCTACACGTGTGGTTGAATTTCATTCGGCTAGGTTATGTTAGGTCAGGTTTTGTTAGGTTAGGGTAGGTTAAACCTCTATGTAGGTTAAGCCGAAACTGAATGAAACGGTACCGCAAAAACAACGGGACAACCCAATGAGTTTAATTCTGTTACGTGAAGTTAAGTTAGGTTAGGTCCTTTTATTTTTTAGTTTAGGATAGGTTTGACCTCTTTGCGGGTTAAGCCCAAGCTGATTCAAACGGTACCGCCAATACAACAGGAGAACACAATCAGTTTAATTGTGTTTCGTGAGGTAAGGTTAGGTTAGGTTAGGCTAGGTTAGATTTATTTCTAGGTTAGGCTCGAGTTGAACCATTCGATGTAGCACACATTTGCTACTGGGAAAATATGCTTCCAGAGCTTTACGTGTTGTTCAATAAATTTCTTTTAATTCAGGTTAGGTGAGGTCAGGTTCTGTTGGGTAAAGTTATGTTAAATAAGTTGATATCAGGCAAGAGTTGATCCTTCACAATTGTCGATATGTTTATGAAGTGAAAATTTGCATCACTGGCATTATTTTGAAATTTATTTGCCTCAGTGCATGATTTTTCGTCATTTTTTGAGGTTATGGCTCAACCATGACAGATGGGTGATTTTTGATACCGAATTTGAATTCAGCTGCCCAAAATCCATAGGAATACGTGTGTCTTGTTACCAGATCCGCACACTTTTTTTCTGTGGCTGTGTAATTGAACTATTTGGAAACGAATTTATCTGTTTTGATACAGTATTTATAAATTCACAATCTTGTTGAAAATTCGTCATTTATGGTAGAAAAAGAATACTCCTTCATTAAAATTTCATATTTTTGCGAGCATTCTATTATTTTTTTAAAACCCCCTTTTTTGATGAAAAATTAATTTATTTAAGAGAAACGTCGATTATATCGTTTAAACCGTCTTTTTAAAGTGGAAAATTAATCTTCGCGTTTGAAAATTCATCTTTGTGAATAAGAACAAAACTATTAAGTTGCACATTCCTTTTTTTTTATTAAAAATTAAATTCTGTAACTAAAACTTTTAATTATACCACTAACGTTGAAACACTGAAATTTGGGATTAAAAATGAATATTTTTCGGTTATAAATTCAATTATTTGTTTTAAACATCGACTTTTTTTTATACAAAATTAATCTTCTTGGTTGAAAATACATCTGTTTGCTTAAAGTTCAACTACGTATCATAAAATGCATATATTTTAGTCTAAAATTTGTTTCAAAATTAATCTTTTTGATTAAGGAATCAACTATTTTATTAAAAATTTAACTGCACAATTTTACGATGAAAAAGTATATTTACAATTGAAAATTAATTTTTGTAGTTGAAAATTCGTCCTTTTGGCAGAAAATTAATTTTCTTTGTTAAAATTTTCTCTTGTTTATTGAGGATTCAGCTATTTTCTTGATTTTTTTGTTTATTAAAAATTAATGTCTTCAAGGAAAATTTTCATTACATCATTGTTGATTGAAAACTAACCGTTTTTTGTAGAGAATTAAGTTTATGGATAAAAAATTAATCTGTTTTTTATTATCCTTAACATAGATGTCCAAATTTGATTTTTTATTGTCTTATATAGGGAAAAAACGTCTTGCATAATTTACTATAAAAAAAATTTGATCAGTGAGAGACTCTGCTAAATAATGTATAGAACCTGCTTGATTTTAAGTGAATTCTATCTTATTCTAAATACTTTTTATTATAATATTTGTCTTGCATTTAAAAATAATTTATTTGAAAATTCTATTATTTGTTTTAAAAAAATCTTTAAACAGAAAATTAATCTTTGTGATTGGAAGTTTATCTTTTTTGTTAAAACTTTTACTACTTGGTGTCAAGTTCATCTGTTTTCATTAAAATTGGAAATAATCTGTTTAAAATTTCATATTTTGTATTGAAATTTGATCTTTTTTACATAAAAATTGAATTATTTGTTTGAAAATTCCTGTATTTTGGTGAAAATTTGTGTTTCTTGTTAGAAATATAGAACTTCTCTTTTGAAATTTCATCTTTTCGATTGAGAATTCAACTATCTTGTTGCAAGTTTCTTTTTAGGTGGTCAAAAACTAATTTCTCGCCGCCCATTGGGTGAAAATGAAAGTGCCCCTACATCCCTATATTTTGTATCTGTTGCTGAAGGTTTTCAAAATTGTGTTTTTATAAAATAAAGATTAAGTATTTGGCAAAATTGTCGGCAGATATGAAGATCCGATACATCCATAAAATTGAACATAATTTATTCAGTTCCACATTTCTTAAACCATATATTATTCAAAAGCATATAGAACATTGGAAGCCCATATATTTTTTGTAGCTGTTTTCTCGTGAAGTTAAAGTGCAAGGAGTTTAACGGTACTTTTCTGATGTTGATTAAAGATAGTGTAACATTGGTGTATTTTTAGTTATAAGTTAATGTTTTAGTTATTATTTTCATTCAATATAAACATTAACATTAAGTATTATTCCTGTAAAGCATGAAATTTGTTATAAAATTCTATTGCTGATATAAAATGCGGCAGCAACGTATTAAGATTTTGAGGTTAATATTACATTTTGCAATTCAAGAGCAAACTGCTTGCAGTTGAACAATTTTTTCATAAAGACGTAGGATAAAAACATAAAAAGATATTTTTTTATTTTAATCCTGACTAAAATAGTTTCTGCTTTCCTTCACCAAAAATTTTACAAATTTAAATGAAATTTTTGAAAAAATTTGTATGAAAAATTTTACTAATTTTCAATATATTTCACATACGGAGTATTTTTTCATATGAAGAAAAATAATTAAAAGCTTAACTTTCGTAAAGTTTTTATAGTAAATTTTCGTAACGTTTCATAGGAAAGAATAATGTTTTATAGATTTTTGTAGATATACGGATGATTTACATTAAAGTGGCAAAATTTATCCAATTTTACGACCAGCAGTTCGTTTTTATATTCTAAAATTAATTACTAACCTCAAAATCTCAAAAAGATGTTATCGCATTTTACACCAGCAATGGACTTTGATAACAAAAATCATAACGAATGCCATGCTTTAAAGGAATATTACTTAATGTTAACGTTTATATTAATAACAAATAATAAGTCAAACATTAACTTGTAATTAAAAATATACTAACCCTATTGATAGAAATCTCAGAGTATATTTGACCAAAAGTCACATTTTCTGGAATTAGTTTAAGAGTTTATTAATACAGAAAAATTTCAGGAATGACAGTTCAAATGTAAACAAATGTATTAACTTAAAATTACTTAAAGGTTTTAGTGGTAATTGTAGTTTAATGCTTCTTATTTTATAAAATGACTAATTGAAATGAGCTGAATATTCTTTTCGAATATGAAATTAAATAAATATTAAAAGTTAGTACCTTAAATTTAAGTAACATACATTAATTATTTACTTGTAGGTTATACAATATAACATTGAATATGATTTGTACAATATGAATCAATTTATTTTCGAAGTACCTCTATTTCAATAAGATCATTTTTCCGAATTATGCTGTTGTTCTAAGATTAATATTTTCATTTCATTTTCAAAATTATATGTAAAAATGTTTTAATTTTTTCCCTAGAATAAATATTAAGTCAATAATTAATTAAATTTTTATAAGTGAAATTGAAATTTTTCAAAAGATGCAGATTAAAAGTTATTTCAATGTTTGGATAAAAATGATAGTTTAATGCCTTTTATGTTTTCAACCGATTAATTATGTATTAGCTGATACATTTTTGTCATAATATAAATTTACATAAAGATTAAAATTTTTTAAAATAATTATTACACCATTAAGACATTTCCCTTTCGGGGTAGGCGTGACTCACTCGGTAGGGAAAAGGAGTAGTGTGTGGAAGGGATAGAGATTTTTCAGATTGATCCAGAATTCTCGTGCTATTAAAGTAAATAACACGTTCGTTCCGCAACACTGCTCCGACCCAGGTTGCTGATCAATCTCTCTAGCAATCACCGCAAGCGCAGAACCTCACGAAGTCGTTATGCTAGCTTCCCCACTTAAGTCCATTAGTGACCAAGGTCTTTTGTTTCAGGCGTCATTCACTCTACTGACACTCTTTTTATAAACTAATTGCCGCCATACTTTCCTGTCCTGGCATACTTCTCTAGCTTCTTTTATGTCCATGCATTTTTTCATGCAGGCTCTCGTGCTTCTGTGACTCCTTATGTCTCTTCTAACTAGGTTCTCATTCACACATTCTAACCATTCTTTCCGCGGTCTACCTCTGGGCACGCTGCCATTTACGTAACCTTGATACTTGTTTCGTTAGTCGTACATTTGGTATTCTCTCAACATGTCCGAACCATCTTAACCGATTTCTTTCCCATGTGTCTACTAGCGTCTCTTCTGCGCCACATTCTTTTAGAATTATCTCGTTACTTACTTTGTCCATCAGCGTTTTCCCGCATATTATGCACATGAATCTCATGTCAATTGCGTTAATTTTACTCTTATCTTTTTCTTGATAAGTCCATGTCTCGCTACCGTATAGTACAGTCCGTATAAATATAGAATTATGTATTGCCATTTTAGCTTTATTTGATATATTTTTACTTCTGATAAGGGGGCCTGTTCTACCAATAACCTTCTCACCTTCGTTTATGCATCTATCTAATTCCTCATCTATCTTCCCGTCCCTAGTATATGAGCTACCAAGGTATACGAACTTATCAACTTGCTCAATTCTCTCATCATTTAATAAAATATAGTTTTTGTTTTATTTGCGTTAATTTGGAGGCCCATGCTTTTCATACTTGCATCTAGTTTATTCAACATTCTTTGTAAGTCTTCGATAGACACTGCCATAACAACCTTATCATCTGCGAACGGTAACCCATGTACCCTTACTGTTTCGAGATCCACGCCCTCGTCGTCGAACAGAGCCATTCTTAAACACTTGTCCATAAATAATATAAATAACCATGAAGACATAACGCATCCTTGTCTAACTCCTTGAATAATATCGAAAACGTCACTCAGTTTACCATTCACTCTTACACTCGCTTTGCTACCCATACCTTCCTGGCATAAACCCACTTTGGACTTCCCAAGTCTTTGCTTCTGTTATTTTTATTACCCTGCGAATAAGAATTTTTAAATATGTCTTACTTAAGGTCCTTAATAAGCTAATCCCTCTGTAATTATTGCACTCGCTTTTATCTCCCTTTCTCTTGTATATTGAAACGATAGTCGCTTTTTCCCAATCGTCTGGGACGTCTCCCATCTCGAAACATAAATTTATCAATTCGCACAGTCTATGTGGTATGCACGCGCCACCGTGTTTAAGCATTTCAGCGTTAATACCGTCTACCCCGGCAGCCTTACCGTTTTTCAAGTTCTTAATTATATCCTTAACCTCAGTGACACAGACTTTTTCAATTGAGTTTTCCATCGCATTGTGTTCAACATCGCAGTTGTCGTGTCCTATAGCTTCATCTCCGAATTGTCTTCTAAAATAGTCTCTGAAAACCTCTAGTATTCCGCCTGCATCAAATACCATTTCCCGCCTACTATTTCTCATGTTGACAAATTTTGTACTTTTGTTTCCTTTCATTTTTTTATAAAGTAGTTTCCTGCTTTCTTCAAAGTCGTTTTGTATTTTCATCTCTTCTTCTGCTCTAATTGTATCTTTACTTTCTTTAACTAATCGTGGAAGTATCCTGTTTTCGCGTCTATAATCATTTCTACGTCTATTTCTTTCCTCATTGTTAAGACCTGCGATGTTTAAAGTTCTCTTGTACGCTTCTCTTTTTGCTTTTTGGGCAGCCTGAATTTCATCATTCCACCACGCATCACCAGACATTCTTCCTACAACCGCGGTACCACACACTTCGATCGTACATCTAACAAGGATAACCCGTAACATTGTCCAGGCGCCTTCTATATCTTTGTTTTTTGTACGGTCCTCCCATGTCGCACTATCTATGCTTTCGATTATCTTATTTTGGAAATCTATTCGCACATCCGGTTTCTGTAAGTTCTCAATTTTGATTCGCGTTTGTTTTGCTTTCTTGGTTCTCTTTTTAATTTGTGTAAATTAAGTACGTGAATCGAGAATCAACTTGAAGGTTGTGTAATTAAATATTTGATATAGTTTAAATAATTAAAGCTTATTTGTGTTTGAAATATTCATATTTCAGTTATGTCATTTTCAAAATTATCTGTACGTGTGTTTTGAATTTTCTGGAATTAGTTTAAAAGGTTATTATTAATTACAATTTTCATAAAAATAAAAAGTCAAATTTAATAGAATTATTTGATGAATACAATTATTGATGTTTTTTATGTTCTGAACTGATCCATTAATTATTAGTAGATGTATAGTTTTTTTTTAACAATATTAAATTACTTAAGGATCACATTCAAATTGCTTTTAATTAGGTTACATTATTTGATTATTTACTTTAAGGATATGTAATTGAATGTCGGCTGGAATTTCTATGCTAAAAGTTTCTTTCGACTTTAAACTGCTCCATTATAATCAGTTATGATTATATAATTTTTTTAATGTTTTCAACTGTGTGAAATAGTTATCTCAAATCAAATTTCAAAATTATATATTTATGCACTTTAATTTTTTCTAAAATTTATATAAAAGTTTATGATTGATATAAATTTTGAGCAACGGCATTTCAAAAAATATATAAAGTAAAAATTATCCGGATATTTCAGTTAAAATAATTGTTTAATTATTTTTATGTTTTGAAATAACTGATTAATTATAAATTGATTATATTACAAATTAAATTTCCTGGAATAATTGAAAAAGATTATTAATTAATTGAAATATTAAAAAAGAAAGGTTTGAATTGCTATGCTGTGAAATTAGTATCTGAATACTGATTTTGAAATGATATAAACATATTTTTTTTCTGGAATAGTTTGAAAGTTTATTAATAATTCAAATTTTCAGAAAAATACCATGTAAAAACGATTTGAATGATTCAATGCAAATAATTATTTAATTCCTTTTATGTTATTAACAGATTAATTAATTTTTGGCTGCTTAATTTTTTTACGATATTAAATTACATGAAGATTACATCAGAGAGAAATAGAGAGTCACAATGCATTAGAAATATCAGTTGATAAAAACATGGCGCCCCCTACTCGCCCGTATA
>NC_046661.1:23339109-23361289 GCF_010883055.1 Belonocnema kinseyi
ATCCACGAGTGATTCCAGCACTCGGTCGGTGTGCAAAGAAACTGCACCACCGACAATGACCGACATGAGGTAAATGAAAATGGCCCTCAACCCTTAACATGTGTGCGTCGCGTGGCCATCGTAGGTATATCGCACGCACACAACCTGATATCGGCTTTAAATCAGGATATCTTCGACTCAGGCTGATTTAGAATTGAGATTGTTGGTATTTTACTGTTCTATCCCGAAGCAAGCAATTTTTGACAGATACAATCTGACAGATAAATGGGTCAATTTTGTATGTTTTTAACTGTCCAGTGTTTCACCTAAAAATCCGTTTGTAGATTTTGTATATTTGTGCTTTAATTATTATCCATAGCTGGTTCAATTTAATGCTAGAGTAAGCAAATCTGCGAATACCTCAAGAAATTGTAGGTTATGTTTCTATGTTTACCTTTCAGCTCCACTCTCCTTATCATTGTTTTCAGGTACTTTTTTCAGAATTATCACACCAGGTGCGATCGAAAAATCGTTGGATTATCAACATCAACCCCTAAATATTTGACTTAAAAAAAAAGTCAACGACATATTGTAAGTCACAAAAAATTAAACAAATGTACAACTTTAAGACGGGTGGTCAGTGACTGGGAAAACCGGGAACTATAGCCCAGATTTTTGAACACTAAGAAGTACCCTAGAGTTTAGAGGAAAACCCGGAATTTTCCAGATTAATTTTTTTATTTTGTTGATGATTTTATCTAAATTTTCCTAAAAAGTCATCTTTTTTGGGTAGCAAAATCAACTATATTGATGAACTCTTGTCTATTTCGAACAGCTAGTTCGATCTTTTAGATTAAAAGTTCGTATTTTAATCTGAAATTTTTTCTATCAAATTCCGCGATCAGAATTAATCTCGTTTGTTTAAAAATTCAACTGTTTCGTTAAACATTATTCTAATTTCGACAGAAACTTTCATCGGTTAAATTAAAAAATCGATTTTTAATTTGAAAATTTTTACTATTAAATTTCGCAATCAGAATTATCCTCTTTCGTTTAAAAATTGAACTATTTTGTTGAACATTATTCCATTTTCGACAGAAGCTTTCATCTTTGAAATGAAAAACTCGATTTTTAATTTGAGCGGAAAAATATACATCTATAAAATATTTTCAAAATGTCAGAAGCTTACAATTAATAATTATTAAAAGTGATTACAAAAATCCAAATAACTTTGGATTTGATGAATAGTCCAGAATGGAAAGAGGATAGCTTAAAATAAATTATGATTCTTGAGTATGAAAAAGCTTTTAATACTTTTACTTGATTAAATAGCAATAAAAAATGGAAAAAGCTAAAAAATGTAGAAGCTGTGGTGAATAGTCGAAATTTGAATGAAGGCAAATTTGTGCTTATAGTGTGTGAGACTAATCGACTTTTATGAGGATTAATCGACTTAAAATTAAACTAATGATAGTGTCTAAATGCATATAGAATTGACAGTATGATGATAAGTGGCATTGCTGTGATAGAACTGGCGCCATTTCTACAAACTAGGTTTTCGTAAGATATCTTGAATCGGATCTGATCTGGGAATCTACGCAAGTTCATGTCTGAAAAGAAGAAAATTTAATATTTTGTTGTAGGTCAATGAATCCTAATTCTGTTTGGGGCCGTGCATACATTAAGTCATCCTTTTTGGTTGAAAATTCAATTGTTTTCTTAAAAATTTGTTTTTTGACTTAAAAGTTCATTTTTTTTTTAAGAAATTTCATCTTTATTGTTTAAAACTGGAAATATCTTATTAAAACTTCATCTTTATGATTAAAAACTAATCTGTTTCGGTTTCAAATTAACTTTTATGTTGAAAATTCACAATTTCGGTTTTAAAAATTTGTATTTTCACCTCAAAAATGCAGTAATTTTTTAGCTAAAGATTCGTAATTTCAGTTAAAAATTCATTCTATGTCTTAAAAATGCAACTATTTTGTTGATAAATCGTTTTTTTCTAGGTTAATTTTTTTTTAATTGTAAATTTAACTATTTAACTTTTGTTTATAAATGTATATTTTTTAATTAAAGTTTTAATTATTTTGGTAGAAAATCACGTTTTTTTTTAAAGATGCAACTATTTGGCGAAAAATTAGTTTTTTCTAGCTGAGGATTCAAATATTTTATTGAAAATTTCAGTTTTTTTGATAAATTCAACTGTTTTTGATTTTAAATTAAATATTTTTTGGTTGAAATATTAATTATTAAATTATTTTTTTAAAAGCAATTCATTTGGATTAAAGCTTCAACTTATTGGTTGAAAAGTGAACTATTTTTTTTTAAATTAATTGTTTTGGTTAAAGTTTCATAATCTCAGCTGAAAATTCATCTCTTTTGCTTAAAATAAAACTACTTTGTTAAAAATTAATTTTTTTTTGTTTAACGTTTATTTTTTCATTGATAATTCAACTATTTGGTTGAAAATGCAACTGTTTTTGATTTAAAATTAAATATTTGGTTAAAATTTGAACTACTTTCTTTAAAATTCAAATATTTTTGTTTGTTAAATTTTCATAATTTTAGTTGAAATTACATCTTTTTGGTTGAAAACGATACTTCTTTGTGGAAATATTTTTTTGGTTAAAATTAATTTTTTAAACTGGAAATTTAACTATTTGGCAGAAAATTAAACTGTTAAGTTGAAAATTAATTTTTTTTAGTTAAGGGTTCTAGTATTTTGTTGAAAATTCGTAAAATTCATATAAATTTAACTGTTTTTTCATTATTTATTATTTATTAAAGATTCATAATCTTTGTTGAAAATTTATATTCTGGGTTAAAACTCAATTTTTTAACTAAAAATTTAACTATTTGGTTAAAAATCGAATTGTTTCGTTGAAAAATAATTTGTTTTAGTTGAGAATTTGAGTATTTCATTGAAAGTTCAACCTTTTAGGTTGAAAATTCAGCTCTGTTGAAAGTTGAACTACTTTCTTTAAAATTCAGTTTGTTGGTTAAAGATTCATAATCATTCTTATTTAAAAATTTATTTATTTTAGTAAAGAAAATTTTTTTGAATTAGTTTTTTAACTGAGTATTCCATTCTTTGTTTTAAAATTAATTTTTCTTAATTGAGAATTTCAATATTTCATTGAAAATTCATATTTTTGAATGAATTTAACTGTTTCTAATTTAAAACAAAATCTTTTTTTGTTTGTAATATCAAATATTACATTTTTTGTTGAAACATCATCTTCTTAGATTGTAAATTCAACTTTTTGGTTGAAAGTTGAACTAATTCTTTCAAAATTCATCTTTTTGGTTAAAGATTCATAATCTCTGTTGAAAATTCATTTTTTTTGTTCTTTTTTTTTTTGAAAATTTATATTCTGGCTTAAAACTCAAATTTTTAACTGAAAATTTAACTATTTGTTTAAAAATTAAACTAAAATTAGTTAAAAATTTTTTTCTTTCAGTGAAATATTTTTCGTTAATTAATTTTTGTAACTGAATATTCAATTGTTTGTTTTAAAATTAATTTTTCTTAGTTGAGAATTTAAATATTTCATTGAAAATTCGTATCTTTTAAATAAATTTAACTGTTTCTAATTTAAAACAAAATTTTGTTTGTTTGTAACATCAAATATTACATTTTTTTAAATTCATCTTCTTAGATTGTAACTTCAACTTATTGCTTAAAAGTTGAACTACTTTCTTCAAAATTCATTTTTTCGGTTGAAGATTCATAATCTTAGTTGAAAATTCATCGTTTGTTAAAAATTGAACTATTTTATTAAAAATTCTTATTTTGGTTAAAAATTAATTTCTTATTAAATTATAATTTAAAATCTTCTTTGGCTGAAATATCAGCTATTGCGTTTTTTGTAAAAAATTCATATTCTTTGATTGACAATTCCACTCTTTGGTTGAAGGTTAAACTATTTTCTTCATAATTCATCTCTTTTGTTGAAAATTTATATTCTGAGTTAAAACTCAATTTTTTAAATGCAAATTTAACTGTTTGGTTAAAAATTGAACTGTTTGTTGAAAATTAATTGAACGATTAAACGAACTTACCTGTAAGTGAAGTTCGATCGCAATTATATGAAGAAGCCTCTTTCTCGAGATAACAGAATGTAGATGTTTAGAGAGAAAGAGAGCAATTTTAAATAGAGCTTTCATTTATTAAACACTCACTCTTTTTTTTGCGAAAATAGGTAGTGAAAAATAATACCAAAAAAATTAAAATTAAAATGAGCGTCCTTTTACAACTAGTACCTCTTATAATTCTAAAACAGCAGAGGCAAAGTTATCTTTGTTTACAAGTATAGGTCGATCATAAAATCTGGCAAACGTTTGCGAACTTTCAGACCATCCTGCTATACGTCTTGTGTTTAAATCGACTCCTTTAGCTAAGGCAGCCGATGTAGACGCATGCCTTGTTGAATGCGAGGAAAAAACAGATATATCGATACCGCTTTTTTCTAGTACCTTTTTAATCCATTTACTAATGGTTTGAGAAGTGACAGCCGCATGTGGCTTTTTAATCGCTAAAAATAGTTTATCTTCATTTCCCCTTAATTGTCTAGTAATATTTATATATTCTCTTAGTGTAGATGATACGCATACATTAGAGTTTTGATTGAACGTTGGTAAAGTTAACAAAGGCTGACACCTACCAGGACCCGACGTTTTTATAAGATCTGAGCTTCTTATCTCTACAACTTGTGGAGTTGAGCGGATATTACTTAATTTAATATTAGCTAAAGTCTGTGCCCTGTGTCCTGTACTTAACGCTAGTAGTACTACTACTTTGTAAGTTAAATCTTTCAAGCTTAAACTTTGTAAAGGGTACAGCTTCTTTAGATAATCTAGGACTATTGATACATCCCATGTGTGAGAATACTTCGGCTTAGCCGGTCTCAATCTAAACGCACCTTTTATGAATCTACTGATAATTGCATCATCACCTATCTTATCTTGAGAAATAAGGGATATTGCTGAATGAAAAGTATTTATAGAGCTGTAAGAAGCGTCTTTTTTAAAGCTTGCTGTCAAAACCCCAATTAGAGTATTTCTCTGTGGCGCATAAAAATCGAATTTATTTTTCTCACAAAACACCCACCATTGTCGGAAGGCCGATTCGTATTGCTTAGCTGTCGCCGGAGCAAGAGATGTCAATAGTATATCTAACGCATCTGTAGGAACATTTTTTCTTAAGAAGGCTTCGCTGATACTGCGCCTGCCATTAAAAACAGGTGGCTCGCTTGTGGTTGAACTTTCCTCCTGCATGGGGATAATAATAAATTAACATCTGCATTAAAAATAAGGAGATTTTATACCAGCATTTCTAAAAATAAAGAGTACCATGGTTGCCCTGGCCAACGAGGCACTACAATAATACCTGATGCATTATCCTGTTTGATTTTTACAAGAGTTTTTAAAATTAAGTTAAAAGGTGGAAATGCATAAAATCTTAGATTTGTCCATTCTACCGTAAATGAATCAATTTGTAGAGCTTCTGGGTCGGGTTTCCACGAGAAAAAATTTTTACACTTAAGAGCTATTCCCACAGGCAAATAAATCCACACTTGGATAACCAAATATTTTAACAATTAACTGAAATGCTTTATTATTCAGCTCCCATTCCACGTCATTATTTTTCGTTCCAGATAATCTGTCCGCTTGTTTATTACCAATTGATGCTATATAGGATGCATACAAGAAAATCCTTCTGTGTTCTGCCCACTGTCAGATGTCCTTAGCCAGTTTATTATAGGAAGGATAGCGCACACCGACCATCTGATTAATATGAGATATGGCTGTTTGTTGTCAATCCTAAGCAGGACTTGGCAGTTACTTAATTGATCTGCTAACCTTTCTAATGCAAATTTTACTGCTAACAGCTCTGTAATTTATATGAAACTTCTTTTTCTCATCAACCCAAAATCCATAAGCCTGATCTAAACTATTCGTAGCACCCCAACCTGTGCCAGAAGCATCTGTATAAATTTCCATTATGAAATCACCTGTTTTAATAGAGTTTATCGTAACCGGTAATGCATTCATCCACCAATTTAAATCACAACTAATAGACTTTGAAATCTACATCTTTCTGTCATAATCAAAGTTATTTGATGTTAATGCTGAACATTTTTCTCTTTCTAAGGATCTTGTATATAACATTTCATACTCTACTGCTGGACAAACTGCAGTTAATTTCCCTATGATATGTTCAAAATCCTTGACTAAACAAGAAGACTTCGTGAGAAATGACCTTATTTCTATTTCTAAATTTCGTCTTTTCTCATCTGGTAGTTCAATACAATATTGTATTGAATTAATAATAAGACGGAGAAATTTGCATCTTGTAATTCGTGTAAGATTATTTTTCTTTTTGTTTACTAAAAATCCCCAAAAAAATTAATAAGGCAACTGTATCTTTAGTATTTTGTTTGCAAGATTCAAACTCCTTAGCTACGCATAACATATCATTTATCCTAAAACCCTTAATACAATTTAAAATAAAGTCATCTAATGTAATCGTTAACTAATTTTCCAAATAGTATTTCAATCTTCCTCCAACCTTACTTACACTTATTTGAATTTCCCCTACATCCTCGGTTTGTACCTCTGGAACTGTGCTTTTTGGTTGAATGCCTGATTTTGTGGCCTGTTTTTGAAGTACAGTCGCGGTCTTGCTTGAGTCGGCGGGTGGACTTGGAAGTAGATTGATGAATTGGGAAACGACCTTTTTCCCAGCAGGCTGCTTGAGTTTAAAGCCTGTCTTTGAGATGGTGGCACATGAAATTTTTGCCCAGAAATTTTTCTTAAGGAAACAGCCACTTTGTCCATACTTCTTGCTTCTTTAATTTTTTCTGCTAGGTTTTTACCAAATGAAAATTCCTCTGACTTTGTGTCTTCATGCACAGTTCTTGTTTCTTTATCAACCCCGGCTAGAACAAAGGCAATCCTAGACTTAGTCTGACTGTGCATCATGTCTGCGATGAGTTTTCCTGCACCATGTAGGCGTTCTAATAACGAACTTTATCGACACTTTCCTTTTCCTCGATAAGTGTAGACATAACCGATCCAATAGAGGCTAGGGCGGACCCCGCCGATTGTTGTCTCTTAGCCATTTAAGTGTCTCTAGTCTTAGAGTGTTTTGGTAGTTTTAGTGAATTTTCTGGATTTAATTGAAGTACTCTAATCCGTCAGGACATTTGTGTGCTTTCTAATAAGTTCTCCCTTACCTCTTCCTCAATTCCATTTGAAACCGAATATTTCCATCTTTTGTGAATTGACGAATGAACCTTCAATTTTAAGGCTTTAGATTCGAGTGGATCCTGACCAAAAATCTCTGCAATTTCATCATCGATATCCGCTTCATCTTTTTCTTTCTCTTCAACTATTTTGTACAAGGCGTTCTCTTTACCATCTAAAAAGGCGTAATTCACTTATAAATAAGCTAAGTTCCATTTATTTATATCTTGATATGTATATGCGTCTTACGAGCGCGATTTATTGTCTGAATTTATAATCATAAGAGATACAAGAAAAAATGGCAGCTTGGTTTGCCCTTATCAAGTCAGTATGTCCTGCGAGCACACATGTAACCGTTTCGTCTCTAGTGAGAGAGAACAAGCTTCAAACATGGCGGCTTTGACCGAGCCGCCGTGTCGTGCGAGCACACATGTTTATGCCTGTTCAATGGCCCATTCCCAAGCAGTGTAGGAAATAGCAGACAAAAATTACAATGTCATGCGAGCGTTTTAATATTAAGTAGGAATATTTTGTATGTTTCACCACTTAAAATGTTCTTCCAAGGTTTCATCTCTATTCGAACCTCTTAAACCAGAAATAGCTTCCACCTGTGTGATGAAGAGAAAAACTGAAAATCCCAAACACAATGTCTATCTAGGATTAACCATACCTTCTGAAGTTTTCTTCATCGAATTTTCATTGTTGATAAGGATTAATGGAGAGTCATCTTCTGAATGACTCCCGTCATCACCACTTCCTTCTGCATCTCGTTCAACATACTCGAATCCTCGAAATCCTTCTTCTTCCTGACGAGCTTGAAATTCTTCCAGCTGTTCTTTTAAACGCTTAAATTCTACACTCAATAGCTTCATATCTGATTTTCTTTTATTGCTAATGTTCACTGTCACTTATAAACTGAATGAACGAAAAATAACTAACGAAAAACAAAAATTTCTACTCTCGGCACAAAGTAGTAGCGTGTGGGGGAAAATTTTCTTCCCCCCACTCTGAACGTCGTGACATCTGGCGAGATGAAGGAAATACTACATTCTACATTCTGTAATCTCAAGAAAGAGGCGACTGACATATAATTTGTTTTAGTTGAGAATTCAAGTATTTTGTTGAAAATTCAACTTGTTGGTTGAAAGTTTAACTACTTCCTTTAAAATTCATTTTATTGGTAAAACATTCGTAATCTCACAATTAGTTCAAAATTAATTTCTTTTGTTGAAAAAACTTTTTTTTTAAATTAATTTTTTAACCGAATATTCAACTGTTTGTTTCTCAAATTAATTTTTCTTAGTTGAAAATTTAAGTATTTCGTTGAAAATTCGTATTTTTTGAATTAATTGAACTGTTTCTAATTTAAAATATAAAAGATCGAAAATATCGAACTAGCTGTTCGAAATAGACGTGTGTTCATCAATATAGTTGATTTTGCTACCCAAAAAAAGATGACTTTTGAGGAAAATTTAGATAAAATCATCAACAAAATAAAAAAATTAATCTGGAAAATTCCGGGTTTTCCTCTAAACTCTAGGGTACTTCTTGGTGTTCAAAATTCTGGGCTATAGTTCCCGGTTTTCCCAGTCAGTGACCACCCGACTTGAAGTTGTACATTTGTTTAATTTTTTGTGACTTACAATATGTCGTTGACTTTTTTTTTAAGTCAAATATTTAGGGGTTGATGTTAATAATCCAACGATTTTTCGATCGCACCTGGTGTGATAATTCTGAAAAAAGGACCTGAAAACAATGATGAGGAGAGTGGAGCTGAAAGGTAAACATAGAAACATAACCTACAATTTCTTGAGGTATTCGCAGATTTGCTTACTCTGGCATTAAATTGAACCAGCTATGGATAATAATTAAAGCACAAATATACAAAATCTACAAACGGATTTTAAGGTGAAATACTGGACAGTTAAAGACACACAAAATTGACCCATTTATCTGTCAGATTGTATCTGTCAAAAATTGCTTGCTTCGGGATCGAACAGTAAAATACCAACAATCTCAATTCTAAATCTGCCTGAGTCAAAGATATCGTGAGTTAAAGCCGATATCAGGTTGTGTGCGTGCGATATACCTACGATGGCCACGCGACGCACACATGTTAAGGGTTGAGGGCCACTTTCATTTACCTCATGTCGGTCATTGTCGGTGGTGCAGTTTCTTTGCACACCGACCGAGTCCTGGAATCACTCGTGGATTTGAAACCAATATATATATATATATATATATCAAATGACCATCACGGGTATACGGGCGAGTAGGGGGCGCCATGTTTTTATCAACTGATATTTCTAATGCATTGTGACTCTTTATTTCTCTCTAATTACATTTTAATTTTTCTTTGGATATTGGATATAATTGGCACGATAGAAGCTCATTTATATATAATCTATGCATATTGAAAGTATATAATTTTTTTAATTGTTTACCATGTTCTGAAATAATTATCTGAATTGAATTTTTGAAATTATATGTACATGCGTGTAAATGTTAATTTATATTAAGTTTGAATTTAAATTGTTTTAAATTAAGTAACCTACATTGATTATAGTAGAGCCTCGCTTATCCGAGCTATTGTAGATCGGCCCTAACTAGGGTAATAGGGAAATTTGGATAAAAACGAAATTAAAAAAAAAAGAAAGTCTCATTGCAATAAACTGATAGTAAATTGAAATAAATATTGAATTCGTACAAATACATGTTTTAAAAAATCTCGTAAAGAGTTTATATTATATATGCCATGATGTATCTTTATTTAAGAGCGATACACGCAGTTCTTAGCGTAGAGAGTATATAGATTATTAACCAATCAGAGCAGAGATTTGGGAAAATCTGTTCTGTTTGGTTAAGACAAGTTCATATGTATGAATAATGCATCAGGTTCGGATGATACGAACTACTATTGCGCTGTACTATAGCTTGCATGATCCAATGTGTAGCTCGGATAAGACGGGTCAACTATTTTTGATTCAGCCTCGGATAATCGCGAACTCGGATAAAGTAAGATAAATAAGATAAAAAAATACATTTTAATTTTTTCTGGAATATTTTAAAATTTTATCAATAATACAAATTTTTAGAAAAATACTGAGTAAACATTATTTAAATAATTCATTATAAAAATAATTCTTTAACCCCTTGCATTTTCTGAACAGATTAATTACTTATTATTAGCTGACTCATTTTTTTACGATATTTGATTACATGAAGATTGAATTAATTGATATTGGATATAAACGCTATCATAAAAACTTCACAATTTCTTCGTATTTGTTTGAATTGAATACAAAGGTTATTAATAAATTACACATATAGAAATGCTATTTCAAAATTTAAAGGAGAATGTACGCATAATGTAAACATTTTTTTAATTTCTCGATGAAAATAATTGTTTCATGCTTTTTATCTTCTGAACTGTTTAATTAATCATCAACTGATTCTACTAGAAGTGAGATTTTGTGGAAATAGTTTAAAAGTTTAGGATTAAACAAAATTTTCAAAAATAAAAGTTCAAATTTAAAAAAAATATATAAAGTTGAAGTTGTTTAAATCCTTTATAACAGAATTATATTTTAATGGTTGTTCTTTTGTAAAATGGTTAATTAATTATTAGCTAATTACCGTTTTCTTATTAATAAAGCGAATAAAAAGTCAAACTTAGGTTCTTAAATTTAATTAACATAATTCAATTATTCACTTAAAGTTTATATAATCGAAGATTGAATATAATTTGAATATTAAAAGGTAATTTATATTTGCAATCATATTATTTGAATAGATAATTTTTCAAATAATTCTGATATCCTGAAATGTGTATTTATATTAAATTTTTCAAATCATATGGAAATATGTTTAATTTTTTTCTGATATGAATATCAAAAGTTACCAGTAAAACAAATGTTTAAAAACGAATGTGAAATTAAAATAAAATGTATAGTACAAATTATTTCTATGTTTTAGTGTAAATTATTGTTGAATGCTTTTATGTTAAAATGTATGAAAACATCAATCAATTGTTAGCTGACTTATTTTTTCACAATATTAAATTAGATGAAGATTTAATTTTAACTTTTTTTTAAATTAAGTATTTTATGTTGTGAAATAATTGTTTTTATTAACAAATTATTTTAAGAATTAGAACAATAGAAGCTTCTTGATAATTTTGAAAAATTTTCAGATTACATTTTTTTAAAGATTTGTGAGAAAATTTTAAGCTGTTAATATTTAATTTTGAAATAATAACTTTAAAGTTTAAAGACTTCAAATTGTTTTAAAAAAAATATGAAAGATATAATTCAAATTTAAGTAAACTCAATTTTTTAGGGGGCCAAGAGAATGAAAAATATATAGTAAGATTAGTGGGAAAATTTCAAACAATTTTTTACTAATGAGTTCTAAAAGCTCATTAAAAAGATTACAAAACGTTTTGAACTATTTTATAAAATAAAAAAAGTGTTTAAAAGTTTTTGAAGCAACATCGTGTAATAATATATAACTCAGAACAAATTTCAGTCAATTTAAGAGATATTTAGAAGTTTTGAAACGATTAAAGAACAATGAAAACTAATAAGATATTTTAGGACGTTGTAAAAATTCAGGGTAATGAACAAAATTCTTTAGGTTCCTAAAACAATTTTTTTTTCAATTTGAAAAATGAACGTTAGGAAAAAATTCAAAAAGATTTTTAAACGTCAAATAGTTTATTAAATTTCGAAAAAGAGTAGAACATTTTATAGCATAATGTTTCAATTTGGTAAAATTAAAAAATTAAAAATAAATTAAACCATCAAATTCTATAAATATTTCGAAGATTTAAGGAAAATAAAGAAGATTTTTAAACTGCAGAAGATTATAAAAAATGCAGATTTATGTGAAAGTTTTTAAACATAAAGAAACTCACACCTTAAAGACGCAAACGTGTAGAAACTAATGCTTTTTAAAAATTAAAAATTGTGGAATAAACTGTGAGGTAAATTTGTTAAATTTTGAATGATTTTTTAAAATTCCAAGAAAAATTGGATTGATTTTAAAATATTTTTAGGAATTCAAGAGGCTTTGCATAGATTTAACATATTTTAAACCTTGAAGGCATTTCCGAAGATTTATGGAACATTTATTATTACTTCGGAAATTCTAAAAGTCCTAAACTTCTTTTGAAAAGGCTGGAATTTCCCTGATATTTTGTAAAATCCTGTAAAAGAAAATATATATTTTTCAAATCTTCTACATTCTTTTTTTGACTCATCTGAAATATTTAAAATCTTTCCTCATTGTCGCATGAAAATCATAAAATTTATATTTATATAATTCTAAAGAAACTGCTAATACTTCTTTCCTCGTAAGTAATTTGAAAATTTGTGTGATTAAAAAAATATCAAAAAAGTATTGTTGTGTTACTTTATCTTAAAAAATTATTTTTATTTATAAAACATCTATTAAGTTTTTTAAACTAATACAAAAAATGTGACGTAACTTTAGTTAGGGTGTGGAAAGGTAAAAGGGTCCAAAATAACGTTACGTAATATGTGAACGCTCCCTAATAATAGTACTCGTAAATTTTATGTTGCGTTGATACACTGAATGCATTCATTCAGAATCTAATTTCAACAAGTTTATAAGTGCTCAGACTTATTCACATACCCGAGTCGAAATATAGGCCCTACTTTGACACTCTTCACGCTAATATTTGTAGGGGCTAAGGTTGTAAAGTAGAGGATATTCCTATACGATTTTTGCCACTACTTTAGCGCTCTTATGGGTACAAATTTTCAAATCTTTTATTTGGGGAGTCAAAATAGAGGCTTAGTTTTTGTATTTAATTTAACGCTCCACACTCTACCTTCCTGTACAAAATAAAATTATTGGACGAAAAATGAACAAAAGTAGAGCGAGAAGAAGACAAAGTGACATTTGCGTAATGTTTGAAGTTATTTTTCACACGGAAAAAAATATCCATTACATTTCATAGAACTTATCCTATAGTAGAGGATACGCTGGTTAGTTTAATAAAAGTAAAATCGTCTTTGTTTGACATTGCGTTGAACTAGTCCCGAAACTATAGAGAACAGTTCGATAAAATCATCATCGATTTTTCGTCACAAAAAATTAATGTTTTGTGTTATTGTAGTAATTATATTATATTCTAATATTTGTTCACATGCTTAGGCACATAATTATTTACTATTACACAATCACTACATTATTTATAATCGCACGCTACGAAAATTTTTATTCGCCGCGGGTTCGAACCCTATAAGTTTCGCATTCCTAACGTCTAATGCCTCTCGGATACCCTAGCTGGAATTACGAAAAGAAAAATCTGAAATATTACCTACAGATGTGCAAGACAATCTGCAAATTTTTGTGACCCATTCTGTAAAAAATATTGTTACGCTTTTGATAATATGTCTACTAATATTTCAGATTTTAGAAATATTAAAAATTATTATCGTATATTTTATGTGCTTAAACAAGATTGAATCTAAATTCAAAAATATTTGAAGATATTTTGAAAGATTAAAAAAAATCCAATATATATTTTCAGAAATTTAATAGATTTTAAAGGATTTCCACAAATTTTCGAATATTTCCAAAGATTTAACAGACTTTGAAGAATTCAAGAACATTATTGATATTTTAAAATTACTTTAAAATCTTAAAGCTCATTTAAATTATACCGAAATTCCTTAAAAATTCTTAAAAATTACTTAAAATCCCTTAAATTCATTAAAAATTTATTGAACTCTTTTAAATAATTTGAAGTCTTTTGAAAGTCGATTATACAATTGAAAATTTTTTTAATCAAATAACTCCCGGTAAATCCCTTGAAACTTCTGAAAATCTCTTTAAATACATAAAAATATTTTTACATTACATGAAAATCCATAAACTCTTTTGAATTTTTTAGAAATTATTTTAAATGTTTTGTAATATTTTAAATTTCTTTATAGACACTTAAAAAAACTCTTGAACCCATTAAAAGTATTTTAAAGTCTTTAAAATCTCTTGAAAATTTTTGTACTTTTTGAAATTCTTTTAAAATATTTTAAAATTCTTAAATATCATTCGAAATCTTTTGAATTTCATTTACAAAATTTAATCTTTTTTAATTTGAAAGAATTTCCAAATCCCAATAAATTATTTTGAAATTCATTAAAGTACTTTTAAACACTTGAACATAATCTGAAATTACACAATAATACATCAACTCTTTTGAAATTGCTTGACATTTAAAAAAAAAAGTTTAAATAATTTAGAATCTTTAAAAACTTGTAGAGCGCAAAAGGAAATTGAGGAATATTTGAGAATATTTGTGAATATTTCCGGATGTTTCGGAATATTTGGGAATATCAAGAATATTTGATATTATACAGAATATTAAGAATACCAAGAATATTGGAAGAATACGTGTCTGGCAATATTTAGTGAATGCATCAGGAAGATTGAAGTGATCGACCCCTCGGCATATAGAAATAAATTGGTTTAAAAATATGACATTTTGAAGAAACATTTTTTTATTTTAAGAACATCTTACGTTAAAATCTTTGGTATATATTTATAACCATCGGCGATCTCATTAAAAGTGGTTACCAGTAAACTGTAATCAACGTTACTTTTTTGGATAATAATGTACGAATAACAATCATCGCTGACCGAATCCATTTTAAATCAGCAGAGGCCTACACTTGAAATCGCAGAATTGCTTGAGAGCGAAATATGTTGTTTTTAAAGGAAATTATACTTATTTGAATGTTTTCAAAATTTGAAGAAATCTGGTTGAATTTGGAAAATTTGTATTAGCAATTTAAAAATGATTAGTTTTTATGTGACTTGAATTTAATAAAAATAATGGGAATTTCAAAGGCTTTAATTATAAAAAAGTTTTAACATAAACATTTTTGGTAAACATAAATTTTCTCAGATTCAATTCGGTTTTTAATATTAAATTGACAAATCTTCATCACTTTGAATTTATAATTGTTGAAAATCAAAAGTTTGCAACTTTTAATTATATAATTTTGAACGATCTTAAGTATAAATAAATTTCGATGTTATCCCTTTAATATTTAATGTTTAAAATCAATTAAACTTTAAATAAGACATAAGTAAAACTCAAGAATATAGAGGCAAGGTCTTCAATGTAGGGGCTAAAGCTTATACAGAAGCAAAATATAATGAAAATATATTTAGGAGTGGCTACCTAGGAGCTAGTGGAATAAACAGCCGCAAAGGAGGGACAATACATCCACTTGGAGCGTCAAAGTAGGGCCTATATTTCGACTCGGGTAGCCTTACTGATAAATCCAGTGGTAATCAAAAATAAAATAATATTTTTGACATAAATTGCAGTACACAAAACAAATAAATACGATCAACCCGACTGTCAATTAAAAAATCGCCTTTATTGTTATAATAGGCGGGTTACTCATGGCCTGTTCCAATTTAAAAACATGGTATAAATCCAACCTAAGAAAGTTCCTCTTGCAATTGGAAAGAAATTAAATTAAAAAATTACCTTTTTTAAATTTTGGTCGTTTCATATTAATAAATTTCAATTTTGACTTAACGTTACAATATAAATTGTAACGTTAAAAGTTTAATTGTTGCACTCTAAAATTTTTACCATTCAAGGCTTTCTATTTCAAACGATTCAGTTAAAAATTGTTTAATTTTGAATATTTGATGTATAATTGCTTATTCAGACATTTTTTTAATTACAAATTTTCGAACTGAATCGATTGTTATGCCGAAATATAAGTCTGAATGCTTTTAAAAAGGAGTCGAGTTTCCGACTGTACTAGACTAATTTTTATTCAAATGCTTATATTTTATCGTTCAAGTTTAGGATTAGAACTGACTAGAGCTGGGCCAAATCGCTACATATATAGCCCACGGTTGGTTAATTTATACCTATCACTAGTCTCCATTCTTCATGAAACAGGTGGACTTTCTTTATTTCCTTTAAGTAGACGTTTCCTTTCAATTTTTCTAAAGAGTAGTTAGCTCTCGTCGTTGTTATCGACAGGACTATTAAGGTTATCAGCATGAGCGCCATCTACAAAATAGGGCATACATTAATTTATGTGTAGTGTAATAATCTTATTATCATGTCAGATTATAATGTTATTGCCTTTTAGAATTTCTAATGTTTTCCCGGGA
Organism: Belonocnema kinseyi; assembly: GCF_010883055.1. Lineage (NCBI taxonomy): Eukaryota > Metazoa > Arthropoda > Insecta > Hymenoptera > Cynipidae > Belonocnema > Belonocnema kinseyi. Next base: position 23,355,514 of record NC_046661.1, read on the forward strand.
CCTTTCCAGCTAGGGTCCAACTTATTTAGCTTGATATTGTTTTTCCAATTAACCAAATCTTTTTCTTTATAAATTGTATGTTTTCTAACTATTCTATCTGATAAAGATTTTGTAGTTTTTTCCTATCTAACTTCAATTCTTCCTTTAATTATTTTCAAACTATGTTCATGTCTAGACTTCCATTTTCTGATCTAATCATAATAAGGCAGATTTGGAGAAGGATTAATTGTGAGAGGGATATTGGGCGTTGATAGCAAAATTGATATATTTTAGGTCATCGTCGATTCTTTATTGTTCTCGGCAATAGAAGTTTTAATAGGATTATTTAGTGTAGAATGCATACACAGAAAAGATGGTTACAGAACAGATCCCCAACTGTTCTAGAACACAAAAGAACGTGTTCTAGAACAGGTTAATAACATGTTACGAACACGCGAGTAATGTAACATTTCTAGAACAATTCTAGAACTCGGTTACCAAAGTTATGCAATAATTCGGTAAAAGATCTAAAACGTTTTGACAACCGATCTTTAACATTTCTAAAACAATTCTAGAACTCAATTAAAACCATGTGACGACGGAGTCACGTAAGCAGATTCCTACTTTACCGCCACTTTTTTTATTTCCCAACTTATTTTCACACGAAAAGTCACATCAAGTTGAAAAGTTGGGATAATAAATAAGAAGCACTTAAAAAGGTAAGTGTGATGCTAAATTTTAATATTTATGAAAAAAGCAAAAAAAAAAAATTTCCACAACTAAAACGTTTTTTCATGATTACACAAATTTAGGACCAGACCCATCATTCTTAGTGCTTCTTGTTCAGTATTACAAATTTTCAATTCGATGTGACGTTTCATGTGAATATAAGTTAAGGAATAAGAAAAGTCGCGGTAAGGTAGGAATCTGGTTACGTGACCCACTCATCGCATGGCCGTAACAGCACGGACATAGGATGTCTTGCCCACGTCGTACTGATATCGTAGAGATGTGGTCCATTTATTTAAAAAACTGCGTTGCTTGTTTAAAAATACATTTTTTTTAGAAAAGACGTTACGGTAGTACATTTCTTTCCTTCCGTTATTGGTTACGAACATAGTTATTTTATTATGTCATTTAAGGAATTTAATGTAATAGTTTTCCACACAATGTCGAAGTAACATTCGGACGGCACAATACAGATAATAAACTCGCGGTAGGACTTGAGCTCTCCTCTCATGACTTTGACGGCAATGTTGGCGGTAGCATTGCTACTGATAGTAACATCAGTTAGAGAAAGGCGCGTCAAACGGTCAAGCAGGAGCAGTTGATGTTCTTCCTCAACCTATTGGTGATCCAACACCACCACATCCTCCAGAGGTGGATGACCTTATACAACCAGAGGCAGAAGCAGGGGTTCATCAACCAAATAGGGGACGAAAATGGACATACAATATGAACAGAGATGTTATGCGCCTTTATTTTTTGGCAGAGAAATGTGGGGAAAGTGTGAGGAGAGAACATCATAGACTCTTCTTACTTAAATACCCAGAGCTGGCCACAAAAATAAATGAGCAGAATCTGGCAGATCAAAAATGCTCAATACCTGTAAACATATTGCTTTCGGCTGTTGAAATAGCTTCTATCAAAATGGAAGTGGAACGGCAGCCTCCTATTGATGAGCTCGCCTTAGAATATGTGGATAATGAAGACTTGATTGATGCTGAATGCATAGGTGCTAGGGATAATGAACATCATGCACCAGATCCATTAGAACCACATCCGGATATTACGAACGATGATGTGGATAGGGAAATCTCAGAAAAACTACAGCACTTGGAAAGGAATTTTGGCCATGATTTACAAGAGTTCAGATATGTTGAACCAACCCTAAGGCATCCTCTGCCTAAAATAAACATCACAAATTATCTGCCTGCACTAATAGCTCATCTCGACATCAAGGTTTTACCTACGTATCTGAACATAGCACATACTGCGTTAGAGGTGCAAACTCTAGTATACTGTGCAATGTGGCAACCGTTAGAATGTTGGGCCGGAAAACTAGGCCTGCAAGTGCAGTTTTTGTCCCAGCAAGGGATCGAGATCCACCATGGAAAATCAGGTTGGATATAGATTTCAGCAACGTAAGGTGCAAATTGAGTCGATTAACTCAATATAACAAAGGAAATAGAACCAGAAAGCTGATAAACCATGTTACTAAAATCATCCACCCTCGGCACATTGAGACATTAACACCAGCAATATTGGATGAAATTTTAGACTCTCAACGACAGAGACTTGATGTTCTTACTGCCAGACTGCGTCAACACAAGAAAAGTAATGCACGAAGGCATCAAAATCAAAACTTTCAGCGAGATGAAAGAAGGTTCTATCGTGAATTGAGAGTAAAGCCAAATAATCACCGAAGATGCAATTTGGACACTGCTTGGTTCAAACTGGAGGAAGCAAGGGCAAGTAATAGCCCTAAAATGCATCTGAGAAACACCACAGCTTTGGATGTTTCAGCGGTCTAGAAAAGGGCAAGTTATTGGAAGGGCAAACCCGGAAATGGTGCACAACTTCTGCTAAACGTACCTCACGAGTGTGCATCTTGCGTTGGCAAAGTGTTTTTAAAAGATCATTGAACACCTAGATCTGATGCCAGGTTTTATGCTCCAAGGTACTACGTATATGATACCATAAAAAACCAGACGCTCAAAATCTATCTGACTTTCGACCGATAGCCTGTATTCCAACAATTTATAAATGTTTTACAGCTATCATTGTAGATAAGGTATATTCTCATTGCGACGAGAATGACATTATTACAGAATAACAAAAAGGATGTCTGTAAAGATCTAGTTACCATAGACGCTGCTGCCATGACTCAAGCTCGTAAGCATCAAAGGAACTTACACATGGCATACATTGACTATGAGCAAGCGTTTCCTTCCGTGCCGCATGACTATTTGCTTGAAGTCTTAAAACTTCACAGAATCTGCCCACGCATTATTGACTTTCTAAGCCATGCGATGAGGCTCTGGGGTACAAGAATCAAGTATTTTGATCATGAACAACTAAGGATAACTAGATGAATACGCTTTACGGCGGTTATATTTCAAGGAGACACCTTCAGCACACTATGGTTCTGTTTAGCGTTGAATCCATTGAGCAAAACACTAAAGAGCATGTCTTTGGGTTCAGAATTCATCATAATGAGGATGGTCATCAAGTGACCCATCTTCTTTACATAAATGACCTGAAGCTGTACGCTACTTCAGCCCAGAAACTGCAGAAAGTGATCGATGTCACACAGCAGTTTTCTAATGATGTCCAAGTGGAATTCGGACTAGATAAATGTAGAACAGTATATTTATTCAGAGGAGAATTAGGGACCGCAGAGTTGGGGAACAAGTTCGAAAATGACATTGAGGCAATGGCTGCAGGCGAATCATATAAATATCTGGGTATTCTTGAACCTTGAAAAGTTAAACAGAATTTTTCATGTAGAAATGACGAAGCACCGAATGCACCACAAAAATTCAACGATTAAAAGGGCAGTTGAGAGAATACGGATACTATCTGACGCTAAGAGAAGTCTAGAGCGGAGGGAGAGGTGGGTCAGAGAAAATCAACAGTTTCTCTCTGACCCATCTCGACTCTTCCAAGACCCTCCAGTTACTGTCGAATACCCACCCAAACCAGAGGAGGTCCAAGTATTTTGGAGAGAAGTCTACGATGTTGAGTATAGACTGGACGCAGACTCAGAAAATATAAATAGCTTCAAGGAGTTATGTGTTGCGCTTATAACACCTGATAAAGAAAGCCCACCCATCACTACCGAGGAGGTGAAAAAAGTATTAACAGGGATGAAGAACTACTCCGCACCGGGACCAGATTGTATCAAAACCTTCTGGTGGAAGAAGTTTTCTTCAACCTATTAGCATTTGGCCCGTATGTTCACCGCATATTTGAAGTCGGAAGAGCCGATTCCAGAGTGGTTGGTGGAAGGGCGCACAATGCTCCTGCCGAAAATAGGCAACTTCGCTGAACAGAAGCAGTACAGGCCAATAACTTGTCTGAAAACACTTTATTAGATATTCACAGCTATCCTAAATGATAGGATTGTTCGTGCAATTGAACCTGTGTGGCAAGAAATGTATGAACAACGATGCTCAAAGAAAGGCGACACCATGAGCCCACACATCGTTTGCCTTACATTATTGCCACTATCTCTAGCACTTCGCCATTCCGACGGGTACTTGTGCGGCAAACCTGCAGATCGAAAGTACAAGGTCACTCATGTATTTTACATGGACAATCTTAAGATCTATGCTAAAAACAGAGAGCAACTGAATCTAGCTCTGGGGATTGTCGAACGATATACTAAGGAAATTGGAATGGAATTTTTGTTAGACAAAAGCGCCAAGGTTTATTTGAAGCGAGGAAAACTTAATGGCATCCCTGAAGATCCTGAGTCTCATCGGACAGGTTTGGTCTTCCGTCCCGGAAGTAGTAGTCCCGGCAGTACTGTATTCATTTGGAGTAGTTCCATGGACGAAGAACGAGCTCAGATCCCTTGATATCGGGACAAGAAAGGTTATGCACATGAACAAAAGCATGCATCTAAAGTCTTCCGTTCCGCGACTGTACATATCACGTCGTCAAGGGGGTCGTGGAATATTGAGTCTTGAATGTCTTCACAACAAGATTATTCTGGGTACAGCACATAGAGTTGCAAATGAAAGAGACCCTCTTCTTAAAATGGTCAGGAATCACGAAGAAGTGGGCAGAGGAGCGTTCCTGTACAAAGCAGCGGAGGAGGCTGCTGAAACACTCGGGCTTGACTTCAGTATTAGGGGTGAGCAAAATGCATCAAATCTTATCTATCTCAAGTACTCACTCCTGAAAGCCCAGATTAAGATAGTACAAGATAAAAACTTTCGTGAACAGCTCCTCGATAAGAGGATGCACGGTATCTTCCACAGAAATATGAAGGATCAGTCAATGTCTTGTGAGCTAACGTTTGCTTTCCTTAAATCTCCCGGATTAAAGTCTGGTACAGAGGGTTTCATTTTTGCATGCCAAGACGGTGACATTTCCACCTTAACATACCGTCGCCACATTTTGACCCAACACATTCCCGGTGATAGCTGCAGGGCGTGCCATGCACACCCCAAGCATTTAGCTCACATACTATCTAGTTGTCCAACTCACGCGGGAACGACCTACATTCAAAGGCACAATGCGGCACTAAGAGTGCTTTATTAATATCTCTGTCAAGATTACGGCATTAACCTTAATATCTCTCCTCTAAATGTTCCTAGGGAAATTGAGTCAATTATCGAGAATGGTATATGGTTCTTCCATGACATGGTTCTTCTTGACTTCGAGAAGCGAACCATGTTCGTTATCGAATTTCCGGCACCAGCTGACAAAAACATCATAACCAAGGAGAATGAAAAGAAAGAGAGGTATCGAGACCTTATAAGGGAGTTGCAACGATTGTACCCAGAATATTCTGTTAAACTAATTGTCCTTATCATCGGCGCTCTTGGAGGTGCCAAGCTTTCACTTGCTAATGGCCTAGAAAGCATCCCTGTGTGTCAACAATATGCTAAAACACTTGCGGGAAAAATGCAGAAGGCGGTTGTCCTTGGGCCGCTCCGTGTTCTTAGGGTGCACGAGGCTTTTGCTGAATCGTCGTATTGATTCCTTTACAGACTGTAACCACCTATCTCACGGTCGAGAGACGTGGTTGTGGCTGAAATTTTACCGCGATTTCGCTGGGAGCAAG
>NC_046661.1:23361389-23367184 GCF_010883055.1 Belonocnema kinseyi
GGAAAGAAGAACTCAATAGATCGAATTGAGAAGTTAGGATATTGGATAGGAATGTACAAACATATAATAAAATACGTTAAGTCTTGTCCTATCTGTCAGTTTCAAAAACAACTAGCATCAATAACCAAGCTACTAGCATAATACCTGACATCCCTACGTAATCTAACGAGAAAAACGCGCTTGATATCTTTGGACCATTACCTGAAACTATTCAAGGAAATAAATACAGTATTATTAATAATATGTATCTTGTTAACCGGTCTCGCAGACTTAATATGTATTTATTCCCTTAAATAGTTTCTCGTTCAGGTTTTGTCAGATGTTAGGTATTATGCTACTAGCTTGGTGCTTCAATTATTGGTGCTTCGATTATTACTCTTCTTTTTTCTTATTTAGTGACTTCTCTGGTGTTAGATAAACGCAAGTGGAAGCTAGATTCGCGCTAAATGTTAGAAAGGAATTCTACCATTTCTTGGATTATATGTTGAATTACCTAACCTAGCATTTTTCATTCTTCTTCATTAAAAGCTGGCTTTTCTTATTTCTTCATATAAAAGTCCAGAGTTTTCCTGAAGCGCTAGATTTAATTTTAACTGTTCCCATAATTGGATTTAGTCTCTATTCTATGAAGTCTTGGCATATTTTATCTTCCGAGAGTTCTTCTCTCTGTTCCTCTAGTGATAGCTTGGAAGTTCCTGGTGATGGTTCTGAGATTCCTCTTGAGGGCTCTTTTATTCTTCTATAGGGGACTCTAATTTTATTCTCTTTTTCTAAAGTAACTTCATTTATCTTGATTGGCTTGTGGACTACTACTGGTTCTGGTGTTTTTAAGTCTCGGTTGATGGGTGTGTCGAATAAGTGTATATCAGGGAGTTCATTTTCGATAGCTTCTTCAAGGTTAATATTTCTAAATACTTGTTGTATGATTTTTTTTGTTCAATAGGAAATAATATAGATAAGCAGTCGGCTGCCTTATTTTCTTTTCCTTTAGCGTATTGGCGAAACATTCTTTTCCTTTTTATCTTCTGAATGTGTTGTCCATTATTCTCTAAAATTTCTCTGGCCCATTCTTTAATCCAAAAGGCATTCGGGTATATTCGAAGTGTTCTTGAGATCTGCTAAAAGCGAGCGCTCATATCGAGAGAGGAACAGAATTTTGCCTGCCCTACCTTAGGGCTTTATTTAGGAGTTTTTGTTTTTCTTCTTGGGCGAATTCTCGATGTTCCTGTGGCAGTTTATGAGATTTCAAGTTTATTATCTTGCCTGCGTTTAAAGTTATCTCATATTCCGTGAGTTTTGTACATTTAGGGGGGCTTAATCGGTAGTGTGTACACTTCTTGGTACTGAAGGAGCATTTCATGTATAGTTTCTCTAACTTTGTAAACTTTGTTCTCGATTATATTTAATTTCAGTATTTTGTGTAATTCTCAGATTCTACTGTTTAATTTATGTCGTATTGTAATTCGTCTGGTATTTGCTTGAACGGCGTAATTTAGTTAATTGGTTAGTTGCCTGAAGCGTAAGCTGAAATTCTGAACTTTTTCTATAATTCCTTGTTTGAAACATTCTAATTTGCTTTTTTAATGCTTAAATTGAGCATGTTTGTTTTAGGTTTTGTCTCAAAGAAGTATATAACTCTTCGTAAAAATTCACTGATGTGTAGCGAGTAGATTTTTTGGCAATGCCTTGTATTAAACGACGTTCCATTGCTTCTATCTTCTTCTTTATCAATTAGGAGTCGGAGTATCGCAGTTTCTTCCTGTGTATTTCTAGAAAGTTATTGAACTATTTTTTTCTAGGTCGTATTCATTTAAGGGATAGACGTACAGTTATAGATACTTTTAATTTCAATATAGGTGGGCGAGAGGACGTTGCTTCAGTCCCTTCGTGCGTCGCTTGGCTATTTTTATTGGCCTACTTTCCTTGTCTTCATTGAGGTCTTCCGTCAATGCGGGTTCCCTTTTGTCGGTTTCTATGTCCTCTTTGTAACCTAATCCTTTTATTATTCTCTGAATTTCTAAGGTTCTGTTTTCATTTTATGTTTTTGAAGCCACCATTTTGGCCGTCAAAGCCTCGATATTCGCGAACATCAGTAATATCATTTCGTCGATTCTTTGAACATGGGCGGTTGAATTAGGATTGGGAGAGTTTATTTCAGACACGGTGAAAGGTGAGTTTGTCTCGTCCGTATTGTATTCTGATTATAAATCATCGCGATATTTTTGATATTCCAGTGTGCTTATTTTCCTAGTTTGGCATTGTGAAAATGGTGTCGCGCAGAGATGGAGTGTGTATGGCTTAGACTTTTGTCCTTTAATACAGTGAAATACATGGTATCGTTCCTCGCCTAACGTGAAGCAAGCTTTAATTTCACGTAAGTCTCCTTCCGTAGACAGTAAGGAGAACATAAACTCTTTACAATTCAATACAATTTGTTTTTTTTTAAATTTATTACATTTTATTAATCGCCATATTCTTATCTTTTGTCACTGGATGGCTTGATCCTTCCTGATTGACGGATGGAAATTCGTGAAGTCCTTGCTGCTGAACTGGATTTGGGCGTTGGCCGATGACTTGTCGTTCTTCCTAGTATCGATACGCAGATTCGTCTTCCGCCTGATTGCGGCCCTCGTTTTCAGTATATGGTGAATTACGGAAAATCAGAATTTTACGTCAAATAGCTGTTACGCAGTACACTATTAATTTGAATTCTGTTTTCCTACTCTTCGTTGCTGAACGAACTTTCCGTGGAGAAGCCCGGGGTTCTTATTTTTATATATTCCGCAAAATTCTTTTCTCTGAATACCGCAGAATTTAATGACTTTGGGTTCGTATCAGGAATTGCCCTTTATGTGATTTCTCTTATGTATCCGCGGATATGAATCGAAAGAAAAAGGGGTCAAGTTACCAATTATTACTCGAATAATCTTTATTCAAATGCTTATAGTTTAACATACAATTTTAGGATTAGCACTAAATCGCGCTGGGCCAAAGGGCTACATACATAGCCCACGGTCAGTGGTGGGAGAGGTCCAAATAGGTCTATTGTTACAGGGTTAAAAATTTATTATTGTTGACTGAAACACTATTTGAACAAGATTAAAAAAAATAAAAGCGTTTAGTTAATGAATATATTATTTTAAAGTTATTTTCACATTGAAATTAGTTTATAATATTTGAATTAGATACTTCAATTTGCCTAATTCTTTAGGCCTTCGTATTGAAGAAGTTGAATTTTCAACGTGAAAATCTGTAAATTGTTGGAATCCTTTCAATTAAAAATTTATGTTTAAAATGAATACATGAAATCGAAAAGTTGTTAGGTAAAAGATTTTTGAATTAAGCATTGTAAACTGAATGATGTAGTAATTGAAACAGTTAATAACTAAACTTAACATTAAAAACAAAGTTAAAATCGAATTTATTTTCAATTGAATTATATCATATGATATGATATTTGTGATATTCCAAGTGATTTGATAAATGGTATAGATTATTGGGAAGATTAAATTCAGTAAATGATAGCTAGTATTATTTGATGATAAATAGTGTTATAGGTTTATTTCTCCCGAAACTTATCCACTGAAGAAGACGTAGTACCTAACAAAACATTTAATTACGTTCTACGTCTGCTCTAAGAGTGAGTAAAATATTGATAATTTGAAATTTTGTTAAAAATTTAGAATTTAGGAGGTTCACATGACCATATATATTATTTTAATTACTTTGAATAATAAATAATATTTTTTTCATCTTAATTTTGAAGTGAAATGTTCAAAATTCTTGTCTGATATAATTGCACGTTTTTCAGGAGGTTCGAACAGAATGTCTTCCTCAATATATTCTACTGAAAATATGATAATGTTAAATATTCTCTGAATTTTAAGGAACTATTAAAATATTAAACAAAAATTATAACACAGAAATTAGTAAGCACATTTTTCTCGTAGGTTCAAGAGGGTTGCAGTTTAATATGTTAAAGACGTTTTAAAATAAGAGTTAAAGTTTTTTGGTGGTAATTATAATTTTCGTAAAAGCTTGTACCATTACAAAATTTCGTGTCCTTCTATAAAGCTACTTTCATAAATTAAGAAACAAGATTATTTGATTGTATATATATAAATTAGAACGTTCCTGCAGTTATATATTGATAAAAAAGAGAATAGGATTACTCATAATTAACTCGCCTAATTATCCTGTACTTATTATAGTCGTCTAGAAAACATCCTTTTTTTTCTTCTAAAATGACTTGATCCCTAAACATTATTTTTGTTTGTGCAAAGTTTCCACTTTACTGGGTGGAATATTTTAATCTATTGCGGTAAATATCTCAGAAAAAACGTCAGATACAGAAAAATGTTTCAGACAAAAGTTGTAGGAGAAAAAGTAGAACATGCATTGGTATCAATTACCTTGACCTTGGAAGCAATTTTGAAGGTTATTTGAAAGTCAACATGATGTTTTCTAATGTAAACCCCTAATTATGAACCCTGATTTGAAAAGAGCAGGAAATTTTACCAATAAGATGTTGCATTCATCAAGGCTGTGTCATGTGCAATTGAAAATCAAATATGCAAAAATGTTTTTCTTAATTCCTGTATCTATAGGTATGCGAAATTGATAAATCGATGCATAAATTCACTTCCTTATGAATTTCAGTATATATATCGTAAATATAGCGTCAAAAAATTGAGGTGCCCCAGACTTAATTAAATATGTAGCATATATACATACATACATACACACACACACACACATATATATATATATATATATATATATATATACCCAGATGAAAAAAATATGTATAGTGTATGCATAATGTACTTACATAATGTTAGTGCATGCATAATGACATCAAATATCAAAAGAGCGGTAAATTGCAGTTTAAAAACGTATTCATGTCTAGGTTAAGACTGCCCTAGAGGTTATCTCAAGATAATTTAAACTTCAGATTTGGTTTTTTTTGCGAGGTCGCTTGTGGATCATCTACTACCTCACTGTCATTTACTTTTAGAATACAATACTTACTTTTAGCGTTACCCAGGAACAACGACGTGGACATAGTAAATTCTGTTTCCTATGGGGTGCTTGATTAGCGCGAGTCCCCTTGCCTTTCACGTTTCGGGGCGCTTGATTAACGTGAATCCCATTGCCTCTCACGATTTGGGGTGCTTGATTAGCGTGAGTCTCCTTGGCTCTCACGATGGGGTCATTAAAGTAAAATGTTCTTACCTCTATTTCTTGGGCAATTTTCAAAATTTTCAACAACAAAATTATGGCGTATATTATCCCATTTGAAGACAAATGAATCCATTTTCTTAACTTTATATTGTACATCACTGTTCCGGATTTCACACCTGCGTTACACTGGCCCCCCCTCTAAAATATGATACGAGTATCTTTGTTAATTGGGCAGCGCAAAATTTTTTAGTGGTGGCGCATCTGAGCGCATTTGAAGTTATGAAAGATAGGCATAATGAATTTGAAAAAATGTTATTAGTTTAGAAAAATGACGCCAGCCCCCCCCCCCCATTTTGATCGCTGATAACTCGGTTATCAATGTGGCGCAACATTTTTTCTTTATGGCGCATATGAGCACATTTGAGGCTCATCAAGATGTGATTTAAATCAGGATTTTTAAATAGGGGTGGGGGGCGTGACGCTATACCTCCCCCCTCAACATCTGATATAGCTCCTAAAGTTTTGTGGCGCAAAATTTTTCATCGGTGGCGCATGTGAGCGCATTTGGGGCGGAATTCAGTGGGATATAGAAAACACGAGAAGTGAGAGTG
>NC_046661.1:23367194-23390953 GCF_010883055.1 Belonocnema kinseyi
CACAGTCTTCTATAGGCAGTATTTACCCTTTATATGCAGTTGTTCGCATAGAAATTTCAAACACAAATGTCCACATTCAATACTGTCGTAATCTTGATACCTGTCATGATTGTACTTTATCACGCTACAATCGCCGAGATAATCTAGCAGATCCGATGGTGGACGAAGATTACCGAAATTGTCAAAGTATAGGACACTACCACCTATCTTTATATAGGTTGCCCAGTGTGTACCAGGGTCGTGGCTGTCAACAATATAGACGATAGCTCACTTAATTCGGCTCTTTTGCTTCACTGGTTGTTGTTTGCGCATAAACATTCCACGGAAATCTATAATTTTTAGAGCTTTAGCATATTTGAACAGATCGGTATCGGTTAGTGCACGGTGAGATTGCTTCACTACAATTATTTTGGGCACCGATCTCAGATGAAGTCCTTGTCTTTGATGAGGTTTCATATAAAGACCTAATCCTTTTCGGTAGGGTTTTAGGTGTGAACTTTTTCCTAGAGCAATATACTCTATTGTATTGTTATGACGTTGAGCTTCTGCCAGTTGTTGTTTGGCTGCGCCAGCATCGTTTATCGCCTTAGCTACATCTGCTGCTCCACCAGTGAGAGCTCCAAGTGCATTGAGCCTAGCAAAAATTAGAATCAGTGGTAAAACACCACCAACTTTTGAAGTATTGGTAGGACACGTGGCTTTTGCACTTAATGTTTATCGCCTTCGCTTTTGACAGCTTCCTATACACCTCTGATGCAGACTTGATGGCCATTTTTGCATCACTACAATGTTCCGTTATCTCCTTGGCTGCAGTCACAATTTCTAAATGCTATTACTTTCTTTTGTAGCTGGCTTCTTCTTCCAACTGGGCTTCCTCTTGTTCTTCAAAATACATTGCCTATTTGAATTAGACATCTTCTTTTTTACCAGGCTTTACTGGCTAGTACACGAGCTAGTACACGAGCATTAATACCAGGATCATCTCTGGCAAGTCGTTTAGCTAACTTACTACATTGACCACAGTATTGGTAGCCAGGCAAGTGCAACTCGAACGCCAAATTGTTGATGACTTTATTGATTAATCCTTTACCTCGATGGCTGCGTGCCACTTTACTTGCTTTACGATTCACAATCATTCATCACTAAACAAAGGTCAGAACGCAACTGATGTAAAAGCTTTATAAGGATTGTATTTATAGCTTTCACAAGCGTTAAGATCAAGATGCATTTCAAACCACAACCCGTTAAACTTCCGGTTGCTAATTTTGACACCGTAGTCCAATCAGAGTAGAAAAGGGCGAAACGTCATGGTAGTCTTCTGCCAGACAGTATTCGCGCAGCGTTTTGTGGACCATCAAATTTTTGCAAGACAAATGCATCACTCATCCTGATCCTAGACCCAAATGGATTAAAGTTTCAGAATCTCCCTGTATGCTCGAAATCCCTCAAACAACCAAAGTACAAATTCTTGGAACGTGTATTGAATAATGTAAAACGTGGTGAATATTTTGCCTTCAGTGAGCATGAAGAAGTAATAGAACCAAGTGATGCTCAACCAAATTTTATAATTGTATTTGACAATGTGGCCTGTGAAAAGCAGGATGACATTGGAGGCTTTTTCTGTATGGGTAGACACGCTCACGTTGACAGTTTTTACTTATGTCAAACTTACGCTCGCATTTCTAAACATATAGTGCAAGATAATGTCAATCTGTTAATACTTTTTAAATAGGATGAAAGAAACTTGAGACATGTATATGACGATGATGTCAACACTGACTTGAGTTATCCTCAATTTCGAGACTTATGTTTTTCATGTTGGAAATCACGTCATTACATATTGAGACATCAATACGTCAACATGTCAAAGTTTCACAAGGAGGAGAAAGTGCTCTGTCAAATCGCCAAAGCTAGTTAGGCAATTCGACATGAACATCGAATGCTAAAAATGGGTTAAGAAGCCACTGAAAATATGATGAGTGAGACGTTGAAGCCAATAGTCATTGGTGGTAAACAGTATCTGAAAACAGTTGGTCTGCTTGAACTGCTGGTTAGAAAATCTCTCGAAGAGTCATCTATAAACACTGATGATGTGGAAAATTTTAAGGAAATATTAATTTCTACAAATGCACACTAGAAGCGGTATAGCCCAACCCAAACTATTCGAACCAGCCGAGATATCAGATACCAGAACTTTATTGCAAAAATGTTCAACGCATCACGCAGAAGATCCTCAACTAGTGGGGGTTCCCTACCACAGTATATGTTAGCAAGAAAAAATGTAGAGACTGACTACGTCTACTGGGATGACCCTAACGAACTAGTTGATCGCCTTCGTCTACTTCTAGCTTCTCAGATAGCAGGTCATACGAGTCACAACAATGAAATCATATTAATCTTTGAGGAACCGCGGGAAGCTAAAATTATATATTAGGAGTGTACTCATGACTCTATTGACAGTATCACGATGGGTACCGACGTCTTTGGACATCACCTGGATCGAATCGCTGCAGCCAGCCGTGGGCCGCCTGGTGTTGCATTTAAGATCACCTCAGCCTGCCATTACGACGTAGACGGAAAAAGACTTTGTAACGTTAGCGAGGCTGAAGAACACTATGACGCAATCAGTTTGAGACTTTTACAGCGCATCATAGGAAACGATATACGTACAGTGTATCAAGGCACGTCATCTATGAGAACAGAGATATATAGTAATAATTTGATGGTACGTATACTTGAAGAATCAATTAACGAGAAACTGCAAACCCTGCATATTGACACTCAGAAAGATTGATCTGCTCAACACACTGAGTTCATTGCTCAGTTGGACGCTCGATTAAATGCGCTTGAGAATGGACAACGAGACATTAGCACTAGTCACAAAACTGCATAAACTCGCTAGAAAGAATTATCCACGTCGTCGCGTGCAAATACATGGTATAGACGAGACATGGCAGGCATATTTGGTTGAAATGCTACGCTCAAGAATAAGATGTGGCCACAACTTAGCTTGAGAGGCAACTACAAGTGGATAGATATTTTACCTACCCCCAACTCCAAGTACAATAATATCATACATCGATCAATCGGTATGAAGCCAAAGGATGCCACTGTTGAGAATAAAGAGGAGCTAATGCAACGCTTGAGTAAACAACGCAATGGTGGCAAAGACGCGAATTTTCTTATCCAAAAATTACATAATCGAATAGAGCACTTAAAAGATTTCTTCTTAGAGCACGAACTACGGGTCAGCGAGAATGCGACCAAGAGTATCAACGCTGCAAAGGCTAAAACAGGGCGAGGAAAGGTTACCAGTCGGGGAATCCAGACGGAAAAAAATGCCGTGGTAACCCCCTTGTCCCACTATGGGAAGAGAGTGAGTGAGACCACCCTGCGCTCCGTAGAGGCGAACATCATCATGAGCAAAGAAAGGGTGGTTTTTTTAGTGGGTCGTTGGTAGCATCATTATAATGATTAAATTTAAGATCCTGGTGTATATGTTACAGGCAAAGTCCAATGTGCCATCACACCGCAGTCTGACTAGTCCCTCCGCGAATTGCCTGAAAGGTGTCAGGCAATGACCAAAGTAGCACTTACACTTTGGACTCTGCCTAGTCAAATCGCGAAGTGCCCGACAAGCTCAGGCAAAGTCAGGAGTAAAAAGAAAACCTACAGGGTTTACTTTTCCCGCTGCAAAGTAGGCTGGTTTTAGAATTTACAATTGAAAATATTCTACAGATCGCAATTGTGAGTAGAATGTTTTGAAGTGTAAATAGTTTCCGAATTTAAGCCTTTTCAGAAAAAGCCGATTATTCAATGTGAAATCATAGATATAGGTATATATTCCATACAAGGCACTAGTCTATTATTTGTAACAAATAGATTAATAATAAAAACAATTGTTAATTGTTGATTTATTTGATAAAAAATGATTCAACATACGTGTAAAATACTTTCTATTATAAATGATATGCTGTAGAATTTCATCGATTAAAAAACTACAATATTTATTTTAAAAACGAACTTTCCAGTAAAGAAGAACCAGTGATAGGTGTTTCGTTCCAAAATTTGTTATTAAGATTCAAAATATTATTTTATTGCGATCGAAAATCACTGTTTAGGCAATTCTACAAAGATTTAGTGTAACAAATAAGAAATTTGTGTTTGATTAAAATAGGTAGATTGAAGATCTGGTTTAAAAATGGTTTAGGAATAACACTTCAAAACAAAACTTCCTTTTAATTTCGTATTAGTTTTGTAACTAATGGAATAAATTTTATCTCCCTACTGTCTCCGTCCCTCTGCCCTTTTATTTAGGGACTGATGCATCTACTTATTTATACTAAAAATGACAATAGTTTAATCTAGTTCCTGACGTGTCAGGAGGTATACTTATTGTTATCAATAGCATGTCTATTTAAGCATTGGCTCACTCCGCCCCTTTTACCTAGTTCAATCATCGACAGCATATCAACGTCAGTGACGAGTTCAAGTCGCAACTTTGTATATTTTAACATATCGGCCCATGTCAAGCCAGGAATGGTGTAGTAGTGTGCAGGGTAAAGATTGTAAGCACTGAGACATTGTTCTCGGAAGCTTTCAAACACATCAACCAAAAGCAGTACATCTGTCTTCATGTATAGTTTTACATGTTTGTTGAGAGTTTTCAGATTGAACGCTGACCATGCCTGTGGTGCATGTGCATAATCTTCGCTAGATATTGTTGAGTCATTGAAAGTACTGTACAAATTTTCTTTTGGTGAAAGCTGACATTCTTTTAGTTGCTCTCTTGAGTCAAGTTATTCATAAGGAAGAACACTTTCCTCATGAAGAGCTCAATTTTTTCTTGTTCGATACCAGAAAATACTGCATTTACAATTGTCTACATATTGAGGTACGATGCTAATTTTTCGAAGGAAGAAGCTATGAATCGAAATGAATCTATGAACCTGTATTTTATTTGTGTATCCTGAACATACTTTTTTAATTGAAAGATACATTTCTTCATTCAATACCAAAATTTTAACTCTGCCATCAAATTGTGTAGCGATGTCTCGAATAATAAAATTAGCAGCGCACCCACTTAAGTTGTGAAACACAAGAGGTATGATTCGCGAATCTTGAAAATCTAAGTTACAATGCTCGTGCGTCGGACCACAGTACACACCTGTTAAATGATAATGATCTTGCACTTTTTTTATTGGTGGATATAGAACTTTTCCACAGATGTGACAGTTTGTGGATTATTTGAAGACTTTTTGTTGCTCTCGGGTCAGTCTCTGCATAGGAACTGTAGATGAGAGTACTCTATCGCAATTGTTTGTTATCCTCAGAAATTTAAGTGGAAACCGCTTGGCGGATTCTACATCATCAGGACAGGACGTGAAGAATGACAAAGAATCGTTGTAGCTGCATTTGAATCCAATGTAGCAAACCTCATGTTTTTGGAAGACCTCAGTATTAGATTCTCTTTCCTAAACTTCCACCCGTATCAGCAGGAACTCGCAGTCTGCATAAATGATAAAAGGAACCTTTTCTTTGTACTTAAAGATTATAAATTCAAGAATTTTTTTCCAGGTGTCGGTAATAAAAGTTTGTAGTCATTCAGTTTTTTACAATAATCACTGTTACCCATCAACTTTACTTCAGATGAAAAACAGTGTAGACAACGTTCACAGATGTATTTTTTTCTCTTATTTTTCGATAGTTAACTGATAACAAGACGAGAAAGGTCTTTGATCCATACATAGTTAAAGTTAAATGTTTGCGCCCTAAGTTCCTCTTTACTGACGTCTTCATCATCGCTGCTGTCCTCAGCAAAATACTCCTCTTCCACTCGGAGAAGGTTGACGTGGAGTTTCTTCTTGTGTGAAGTAGGATGTAATGGGACCACAGTAAATGTATTCTTTTTCTTAATCAGACCATACACATTCACTGAGATATCATTTCGCCCTTCAAATTTGTTTACGTTCTCTAATGCGACGTGGAAAATGATTCCAGAAAAATCTAACAAATATTTGTATGGGGTATAGTTGGATAAACAATTAGTATTAATGTTTGGTGGATGAATAGCTCTTAGTATAGCCCATTCAAAACATTCGCTGTCATTTTGATTTTGTGCATTGATAGAGGCGTTTTTTTCTTAATCCATGAAGAAATTTATATGTAGGAACTACCCTTCATTGGATTGAGCTTATTTCTTCCACTGAAAGTTTCATTATGAAAAGTAAGGTCCATCCTGAGTATTTTTCTTTCAGGATAGGATATCTCAAGTAGTTTTGAAACCAAAGTTACATATTTGTTGTATAGTAAATCTCTTTACTTTTGGACTTAAAAGTCTTGGCATCAGGTGTCTCTTTGCCAATTTTAAATTGTAGGCGAGGAGAACAGCGTTAACTTTTAAAGCTCTATGTTCGCGCAAGGTCTTGCCCACATGAGTAATAAATAATCTTTCGGCGTCATCCAGGAAGGCGAGGATGTCCTTGTGCATTACGTTGGCTACAACATATGTTTTTATTCTTAATCAATGTTTCTTTAAAGAAAACATCTTTGTGATTATAATTGAGTATTTCTAAGGCAAATTGAGCATTTTCGAGAGACTTTCATAGAAAATTTTTTATTTAGAAAGATTTTAGAATTGAATTTTACTTATTTAAAAAATGGCTTCATACTTTTTTTTGCTTTAAATATTTAAAAATTTAATAAAATATCTAGAAATAATAATCAATAAAAAATTTAAGTGGAAACATTCTTTAATAACCTTGATGTTCAAAAACTATTTTCTGCTGTACAAAAATTCCATAAAATGCGCAGTTTTCAATTTATCCAACTCTTATACATAATACTCTCTTACTCAGTTTGTAATACAAAAAAACACTTTTTTAACAATAATTTAAAATACTAGAAACAACGAATTAAGTTTCACTTATTTAACCAGTGACTCAATACTTTTTGCTCTCAAATATTTAAAACGCTTAAAAATTACCCAATGGTAATAAATAATAACGAAAGTTGCAAGTACAAAATGCTTTAATAGTATCAATGACAAAAATAATGTTCAGTTGTGCGAAAACTTTAATGAAACGCATAGTTTTCAATTTATTCAAATCTTTTATCATACTTTCTTAACTCATTTTTCAATTTGGAATCGCTTTTCTAAAACAACAAATTAAAACATTAAAAAAATTGAACTTCACTTATTCTACAAAGAGCTCCATACTTTTTTCATTAAATATTTTATCCGCTTAAATACGATCTAAAGTTGATTAAAAAAGAGAACTTGCGAGTTGAAAAACGCTTTAATAACCTCAATGACAAATAAATATTTTCTGATTTTTAAAAACCTCCGTGAAACGCACAGTTTTCAATTTATCCAATTATTTTATAATACTTTCAAACTCAGGTTTTAATTTAAAATAACAAATCCTAAACAATAATTTAAAATATGTAGAACAAAATTAATCTCTTGTTTGAATATTACCTATCTTGAAAAGTGCTTGATACGAGGGTAGTTCAATAAGTCCTTAGAATGAAGTATAAAAACAATTTTTTTTGGGTATTTTTTTTTTATTTTTCAACATAATCTCCTTGGACTGCACCATATATCTAGTCGGGAGTGGTGCTGACTGAAAACAGATGATTTGGAGCGATTTGCGCGCCATGTGTTGGTCATTCTAAGGACTTATTGAACTACCCTCGTACTTTCTTAGTGGGAACAAAATTTGGAGACGTTTTTACGACATTTTTACGACATCCTTTCGTGAATTTTTACAACATCCTATGTTCGTGTTGTTACGGTGTCTTTACGATACCCTGAAGACATCGTCATGATGTTCTTTTGTTCTATTAGAAAGTAACCTGCCAGTCTGGCCTAAATAACATTCATCGCAATTTAAACAAGAAATTTTGTAAACTACATCAGTAAGTTGAAAAATGTCAAGAGAATCTTTTCTCAATTTTATAAACTTATCTAGTTCAGAATCAATCCTGCATATTGTTTCAATATTAAAATTATTTAAAATTCTTTTAACCATCAATTTAATTCTTACTACCCTAGACTCAAATTTACACATTCGATAGAAAATAACAATTCTATTTGTTGTTTAAATGTCAAGGTAATTAAAAATGATGATGGCTCTATTCTCACGGATTGGTACAGAAAAGGTACTTATTCAGGTAGATATATATTAATTTTCTTTCGAATCATCCGATTCAGCAGGAAATAACTACCATAACAAATTTAGTAGACACATCTTTTAAACTATCAGGTGAATCCTTTTACCAGTCAAATATTAATTTTATTAAAAATATTCTCTTACTTAATAATTACAAAGCCACACAAAAAAAAAGTGTGCGGAACTGGTAACAAGACACACGTATTCCTATGGATTTTGGGGCGCTGAAGTCAAATTCGGTATCAAAAATCACCCATCACGTCATGGTTGAGCCATAACCTCAAAAAATGACGAAAAGCCATGCACTGAGGCAAATAAATTTCAAAATAATGCCAGTGATGCAAATTTTCACTTTAAAAACATGCCGACAACTGTGAAGGATCAGCCCTTGCCTGATATCAACTTATTTAACATAACTTCACCCAACAGAACCTGACCTCACCTAACCTGAATTAACAGAAATTTATTGAACTACACGTAAAGCTCTTGAAGCATATTTTCCCAATAGAAAATGTGTGCTACATCGAATAGGTCAACTCGAGCCTAACCTAGAAATAAATCTAACCTAGCCTAACCTAACTTAACCTCACGAAACACAATTAGGCTGATTGTGTTGTCCCGTTGTGTTTGCGGTACCGTTTGAATCAGCTTGGGCTTAACCTGTGAAGAGGTCAAACCTATCCTAACCTGAAAAAACCTGACCTAACCTAACCTAACCTAACCTAACTTAACTTCACGTAACACAATTGAACTCATTGTGTTGTCCCGTTGTGTTTGCGGTACCGTTTCATTCAGGTTCGGCTTAACCTTAAGTTTAAGAGAAGCTGAGAGAAAAAAATGTTGAAGAAAACTCTTATTCATTTGCATTTTTAAGTTAGAGTTCTACATTTTAATTGATACAAACATTGTCAGGTTAATTGAAATGGGGTCAACTCTACTTGTAGTTCTAAGTTTCTTCAAATGAGTAATGTGCGTCTAAATTTTTAACCACATGTAGTACAATGAAATGAATTTTATTGTGTTACAACGGGAACACTTAAGTTGTGTTGCGTTAAGCAAAATTTCGTTAGGTTCTGTTAAGTTAGATTCATTTGTAGGTTAAGATCGAGTTAACCTATTAAATATAGCACACATTTAAGACTGAGAACCGTACGCTTACATAGCTACACGTGTGGCTGAATTTCATTTGGCTAGGTTAGGTTTGGTCAGGTTTTGTTAGGTTAGGATAGGTTAAAACTCTATGTAGGTTAAGCCGAAGCTGAATGAAACGGTATCCCAAACACAACGGGACAACACAATGAGTTTAATTATGTTACGTGAAGTTAAGTTAGGTTAGGTTAGGTTAGGTCAGGTTTTTTCAGGTTAGGATAGGTTTGACCTCTTTGCAGGTTAAGCCCAAGCTGATTCAAACGGTACCCCAAACACAACGGGACAACACAATCAGTTTACTTGTGTTTCGTGAGGTTAGGTTAGATTAGGCTAGGTTAGATTTATTTCTAGGTTAGGCTCGAGTTGACCCATTCGATGTAGCACACATTTGCTACTGGAAAAATATGCTTCCAGAGATTTACGTGTAGCTCAATAAATTTCTGTTAATTCAGGTTAGGTGGGTTCAGGTTCTGTTGGGTAAAGTTATGTTAAATAAGTTGATATCATACAAGGGTTGATCCTTCACAGTTGTCGGCATGTTTTTGAAGTAAAAATTTGCATCACTGGCATTATTTTGAAATTTATTTGCCTCAGTGCATGATTCTTCGTCATTTTTTGAGGTTATGGCTCAACCATGACGTGATGAGTGATTTTTGATACCGACTTTGAATTCAGCGCCCCAAAATCCATAGGAATACGTATGTCTTGTTACCAGATCCGCACACTTATTTTTTTTGTGTGGCTGTGTTATCCGAAGGAATATATTAAAACACACATTAATGATAAAATTCAAACACTTAAAAATCCTTTACTAAAAAAAAACCACTTCACATTTAGATCATAATGTAAATTTTATACTTCTTGTTTCTGTTCCGTTCCATGGTAGTCTGTCTTTTGAGGTTAAAAGAATTTTAAATTATTTCAATATTAAAAAAATATTCAGGTTTGATTCTAAACTAGATAAATTTATAAAATTAGGAAAATATTCTCTTGACATTTTTCAACTTACTGATGTAGTTTAAAAAATTTATTGTTAAAATTGTGATAAATGTTATGTAGGCCAGACTGGCAGGTTTCTTTCTACTAGAGCAAAAGAACATCATTATAATTTTAGACAAAATCCAAAGAACCATAAAGTTATTACGAAACATTAGGTAATAACTGGTCATCATTTTGATTGGGAACATATTTTGGTTTTACATCATGAGCCTAATGAGTTCAAAAGACTTGTAGCTAAAATATTTTTTATTAAGAGAGAAGGTGATAATTGATTAAATGTATTAACTGACCTTAATAATTTTAGTCCTGTTTTTAACATTATATAAGACTCATTAAGTTAATTTCTGAAGTATTTTAGACTCTTTTGTTATGGATAATTTATTACTAAGAATATAAAATTATTCTTTCTCTTTTTGTACATTATAATTTTTATATATAAAAAAATTTGTATATTATTAATAAATGTTACTTCGACTCATCCTTCTACGCCTTCTATGCTCCTTCTATGCCAAATATGTTATTATGAAAAAATGATAACATCAGCACTACAGGTAAATTACATTTTTTTCTACAATTTTAACGGTCTCATTTCACTTTGACTTTCGTATATGATTTCTTATACTTTTGACATTTTAAACTTAGGTTCAATTTTTTATATTTTTTACAGAACTGTTTTAGATGAGAATCTTAAAAAACATGAATTAACCATCAAGAATTTTGACTTTTGCATCATAAATATAAGGATTTATATAATTTTTAATGACATTGGATTGATGATTTTTCCTGATGAGAAGAGCAATTGACTCTCGAAACGTCGACAAAATTTTAATAATGGATTTAAGGATCTTCTCAATATCAAGATCGTGGTCTTTTACTTGGTCTGAAGCATGTCATTTCTAGATCTTACTACATTTATAATTAACTATTTACTCAGACGCATAACATCGCTATTTTTCCATCGATTTTTTTATAACTATGCATTTGATACAATAGACATTGCACACAATTAATATGAAAATGAATATATTGGTCTAGATTAATTCACTTGTTACTGCATAAATCTTATTAAATATAATAATCGACAAGAGTACGCAGTAAGAAGCTATGGTTTTCTTCGCCGTTAATACATTCTGTTCGCAGCATAAAGTTTGTTCGTAGTGATAACTTTTTTTCATTATTTAATTTTGAGATACAATTATTTTAAGATTCAATAATATTTTGTATAATTTAAAACATTGGTGCACATCATCAATTTTAATTATGCAAATGTATATGGGAATTTGTAACTTTGATGAACTACTAACTTTAGCCTGACACACATATCAAATCACTTATAAAACTATTTTAAAAACTTCTAAGCTTATTGTGTGGGTAAGTTCCTGGCGGTAAGAATTTACATTCTCTAAATAGATGCGAAAAAAAATGTTTTTAATTTTGAACTAATTTTGCTAGACTCAAAAGTCATTTCATTCCTAAAATTAGTAAGAGGTTATAAATATGCTGCGTCTATATTTTTTTTGGTGATAATTTGAATTTATGGGATCCGGTCGATACTACACATATCAGATCTACACGTTGTTCAACGGTGCATATGACGCGTAAACGTCGAGTCTACACATAAAAGTCTCCACGCTTAACTCTACAACTTTAAATAAATTAATTTTTTAGGACTGCACATATTAACTGTACACATTAAAGTGTACAGGCTAAAACCCTGCACGTTCAACTCTGCACACTAAACTCGAAAATTGGAAACCTCAAACATTAAAGTCTGCACAAATAAACTCTTCACGTTAAACTCTGCACATTTAACTCTACACGTTATATACAGTCAAGATGTACATTTTCCTAATAAAAAGGCCTACAAATGGAACTGGGCACATTAATGTCTACGCGTTAAACTCTACATGAAGAGACTGTGCACATTAAACTCTACATGGTTAAATGTACACGCTATTATATCTACACACTGAACATTGCACGTTAAAGGTTTAAGTCTATATTAAAATGTGGATAAACATCTTTTGTCATTATATTTGTGTTGAAATACTTGGTGAATCGGAATTTTCGAAAGTAGTAAAAAAAGCCTCAGGGCATCAACTACTTATACCATTTCTGCGTCAAGGATTCAGAAATATATAATGAAGTTAAAACACTCAAGGTATACTTCCCAAAATTCTTACGACATCAAACCGATGACACGGGTGACGAAAACACATCCATTTAAGGGTAGTGTGATTTTAGAGGTTTCATTTTCAATGAATGGACATTCAATCGATGCAGTGCAACATGATCCATCAACTTGGGGGTTGTAACGTTGATGCAACGCTGACACAACGCTGTTTTATCCCTATTTTTTTTTAAATTCAACTTCTTGTCTTGCTCAGAGGATATTTGTTATTAAAAGTAACAATGCCGTTAAGTCCTCTTTATAACGTTCCAGGGGCATTCCAGCAACGGTCCGTACTATTAGGGTACTAATGTCAAACACTAATAATTAAATATAAATTTGGAATTGCAGATCGAATTATACGATTATTATTTTAAAAAATGTTGAGTGCGACAAGGAAATTTGAATCATCTCGCACATGGGAGGTTACAAAACTCTACCTGCCGCAATGGCTATTGGCGCGCGCAGCGGAACCGTTGACAGACAGGCTCAAATTTCCTTGCTGCGTTTGATATTTTTGGAAACATTGATTGATTATAATCGTCATCCTAAATTGTCATTTCTACATATTAAAGAGGAAATGCTTGAGAATATTTAAGTCCTGAAACCAATCTACTTCAACCGGCCGCGCAAAAGTTTTGTTTGAATAATTTTTAATTGAACAAATATCGCAATGATTCTCAAAACTCATTCTATTCTTAATATTTTACTGAATTTTTATTTTTAAGAAATCTTCTTGCGATTAATCGTTAACAAGATATCGTCCTTAGAATTTCTACATTGTCATTAGAGAAGGAATCAGAATTGTTAAAAATTTGACCCCGCCCCCTGACCCATTATTTTTGTCAAATGTCGATATGTTAATGTCCTCTGAATCCGAAAAACAGGTTTTTACAAATTCGTCTGCATGTATGTCTGTTTGTGAGCACGATGACTTTTGAAAAAATTAATCTGTTAGATTGGTCTTTGTCATACGAACATTTTCTCCTAATGATTTTTTTGGATACGAAAAAGATTGTCATAACAATTCTTTGAATTTGTTCGAAAAATGACAATTTTGACGTGACAAAAAATAATGAAAAATTCCATTTTTTGGTTAAACTACGCAAGATACGAAAAAAGATGAATGAAAACAAATTGTGCACCCGAGAAAGGTCTACAAATCTGTTATTATTCACTTTTTCATAGGGCATGTAGTTTTTGCCAGGAATTCGCACGAAATTAAGGGGCATTTTTGGATATTTGCCAATTATTTCGATAAAGTTAAAAGAATTTTGCTAAAAACTAAGATTACTCTAAAAAATTATAAAAACATAATGAGCTTACGAAGGTACAATGTTAAAATTATGTGTTAATCGTATTTTATATAAAAATGAACAAAAAGGAATGTTGCGAAACTTTCGTAACAGTCCTTTTTGTTTCTTTCCGCATACAACTTTATGCAAATACAAATTTGATAATGTGCCTCTGTAGCTGCATTATTTCTAGTAGCTTTTCATACTTAGCATTATTTTTAGGTAAATTATATGGAAATTTAAGAAATATTTGGAAAATATCTAAAAATGCCCCTTAATCTCGTTCGAATCCCTGGTTTTCGCTTTATCCGTAAAAAATAGCATTAAAAATAGAAAAATTAAATTTGTAGACAAACGACACCAGCTACAAAAAGGCAACATTTTTTCACCCAAAAAAGATCTACAGAAATTAATCCTGAAAAATAACATTGAAAATTTTAAAAAATTAAACGTTTGGAAAAATGATGCAAGGTACGAAAACACGTGAATGGTCAACAATTCTGAATTTAAAAAAGCTGTACAGATTTGTGATAAACTTTTGTTTTAAGAATACATTAAATGTAGGAAAAAATAACTTTTGGAAAAAGCGACACAAGCCACAGTAACATTTCAACTAATAAAATATTTCCCCTAAATTAATGTACAAATTTTCTTCGAACCACTTGACGCTGGGTTGCATATTTTTGGTAAAAAAAATTGAAAATAAATTGATATGAACGCCTGGAAAAACGAGACCGATTCCATTAAAAAGTTTAATAACAAAATAGTTTTTTACGTAATGCGCATTTTAAAAAATTTTTTTAAATAAGATCATGAAAATACGTATGTTTTAATACCAACACATATTATGATTTGTAATAATAGAAATTTGTTCGAATGATACATTTTTCATAGTATCTGAGTATAAAAATTAGTAAAGAGAAGAAGTAAATATTAAAATAATAATGAAAACTAAAATTTGGAACATTCCTATTTAATCTTTAGCTACATAAAACAATATCGCCGTGGTGCATTAACAGAAAAACAAATGGATCATTTTTTGCCGACAATTTGGATGTAAACTTATAATTTATAATCAAAATTATTATTTCTAAATTATTATTTATACTAAACTGATAAAATTGATATTTTCTGCAAGTTTATCGCGTATACTTCTATGAGCCAAATTTCATGTTTACAGTTTTAACGTGTAGACTTTAATGTGCAAAGAATTATTGTGCAGAATTATTATGTGTGGACTGTACAGTGTAGACTTCAATGTATAGACTTTAATGTGTAAACTTTTCACGTAATGAATTAAGTGTGTTGGCTTGAATGTGTACACTTAAATATGAAGACTATCACGTGGTCAGATGAATGTGTAGACTTCATGTGCATACTCTCATGTGGTGAAATAAATGTGTATAGTTAATCACCTTAATATAAGGTCTACACGCAACGTGCACAGTGGAACAACGTGTAGATCCGATAAGTGTAGTATCGACACCCAGTCGAATTCATTAATCTACTTAAAATTAAAGTTGTGCATACAAAGCCGTCACCAGTAAAAAAATGGTCAGTAACGTTACAAAAATATTACCGGTACTCACTATTTTTTAACCGTTTTTTTAAAACATATTTTAAGAATAGAGCCTATACTGCGGGAAGAAGATATTAAAAAATCGATTTTTTTCAAATGTGTTTAATGCTACTGTTCGATTCTCAATATCGGCCATCTTGCTGGTTTGCTTCATAGAATAAAAATCCTTGGAAAATGTTATTTCTGTAAACAGTCACAGGGGTGCCTTCCCGCCCCCACAAGACGTTAAAAAGGGGTCGGTGTTCGACCAACATTATTTCTGTGAACAATAAGACGGGTGCCTTACCGCCCCCACGAGATCTTGGAAAGGGGTAGGGGTTTGACCCTCATTATTTCTGTGAAAAATCAGAGGGGTCCTTCCCGCCCCTCAGGAGACATTGGAAAGGGTGAGGGGGTTGACCATCATTATTTCTGTGAACAGTCAGTGAGGCGCCTTCACGCCCCCCTCCCACAAAACTAACGAAAGGAGTAGGGGTTTGACCATCATTATTTGTGTGTGCAGTTAGAGAGTTCCCATTCGACTGTTTTTAATTTATAATTCAAAGGTTTTTTGGTTCAAATACAAACTATTCTATTTTTTAATGAGAATTGATCTTTTTTGGTAAAAAATTAGTCTTTTTTATTCAACAGTTTGTTAGAAAATAGAAATTCACTGCAGTCCCGCAAAAAAAGTTCCCGTTATAGAGAACAAGGTGGTACAAGAGGGGGAGGGGGGTGGCAGCACCGCTAGGTCAGCTGAAGAACTCCACAACAACGCAGGAGTGTATAAAAAAGGTAAGCAGTACCATTGGCGGGAAATCGTGTCGTCTGCTTCAGCCATTTACAGTCATTCACAAAAATGTTGCAGTAATTTCGATTCATTTTGCTGTTAGTCACTCAGTGTTTAGGTTATGCGTTGCGTAATCAGGTGTAACCAGGCATCACGAAAAAGTGAAGGGAAAACAAGAGGAAACGAGGTCCGTCCACTCAGCGCCGCCACCAAGGGGAATTATAAAAGGGAACACGCCATATTTTTTTCCTTTTTATTGCTAATTTTATGCTAAAAAATTTTGTTTCTCTTTAAACTTTGGAGAAAAGGGTGGCTGCGCTAGCAGGACGTCAACTCTGAGCCTCCATCTACAAAAACTCACTAAAAATTATTATACTACCCCTAAGTCTTACGCAACGACCTTTCGTGATCAAAAACGTTTTCAAAATGGGAAAACCACCCTCAACAATGTCAACGTGATTTAGAATTCCAAACTAATTACATGACATTTGAACATTTCCCCCTCTATATAACTTTCCTGAAAAACTACCCTTCTACGTGAAGGTATGCAGTAGAACATATATGTATAGAAAAAAGATAAAAATAATCAAACTTAGAAAACACTTTTAGTCGATATTTTTTGCTCTTTTTCTGCTCTTCGATCATATATAATACGTTATCCAAAAACTACACCTAAGTTATATATACTCACCCCTCACGATCGAAAAGGTTTTAAAAGTTGAAAACCCATCTTGTACAATGTAAAAATGATTTAGGACTCAAAATTACTAACATGAAACTTGAAAATTTCTCTCTCATTATAATTTCCCCCGAAACTACCCTTCCACGTGAATCTATGCAGCGGAACATATAAATGTATGAAAAAAGCATGAAAAATAAGACAACCTAGAAAACACTGTTAGTGGATTTTTTTCCCTCTTTTTTAGCTCTTCAATAATATATAATACGTTACCCAAAAACTACCCCCAAGTCATAAATACCCTCCCCTCGTCATCAAAAACGTTTTAAAAGTTTGAAAACCACGTTAAACAATGCAAAAATGGTTTAGAACTCCAAATTGATTACATGGCAATTCAAAAATTCTCCCTCTTCATAATTTTCCCGAAACTACCCTTCCACGTGAATCTATGGAGCGGAACATATATATGTATGAAAAAAGCATAAAAAATAATACAACTTAGAAAACACTGTTAGTCGATATTTTTTCCCTCTTTTTTTGCTCTTCGATAATATATAATACGCTACCTAAAAACTACCCCTAAGTCATAAATACCCAACCCTCGTCATTAAAAACGTTTTAAACGTTGGAAAACCACCATGAACAATGCAAAATTATCTACAATTCCAAATTAATTACATGAAACTTGAAAATTTTCCCCTCTATGTAATTTCCCTGCAAAACTACCATTCCACGTTAAGGTATCAAAAGGAACAAATATGTGTGCAAAAAGGATTAAAATAATAGAACTTAGAAAACACTTTTAGTCGGTATTTTTTCCTCTTTTTTTGCGCTTTGATAATATATAATACGTTACCCAAAAACTACCCCTAAGTCATAAATACCCTCCCCTCGTCATTGAAAACGTTTTAAAAGTTGGAAAACCACCTTGAACAATGCAAAAATTATTTACAATTCCAAATTAATTACATGACACTTGCAAATTTCCCCCTCTATATAATTTCCCTGCAAAACTACCCTTCCACGTTAAGGTATGCAGCGGAACATATACATGTATGAAAAAAGAATAAAAAATAATACAACCTAGAAAACACTGTCAGTTAATATTTTTTGCTCTTTTCTTGCTCTCTAATAATATATAATACGATCCCCAAAAACTAAGCCTAAGTAAGACATACTCACTCGCCGTGATCAAAAACGTCTTAGAAATTGAAAAACCACCTTGAACATCTCTCTTGGCAGCGATCGGATGCGCATATGTAAATTTGCCGCTCTTCAATTCGTTGTGTTTATATAAGTTTTAAAGTGTTTAATTACATAAAAGTTTATATTTCGTGGAAGTGCTGGTGACTTGTTCCATAGAACATTGTGACTTTGTTTTTAATTCATTAATTGTTTCCTGCTTATTCACTTTTGTTTTTACGTAACTTTTACATTAGTCTTTCCTGCAAAGCTATGGGTGCGTGTTCGGAGTGTGGTGTAGTTGTGTCCATAGGAGGATCGGAAGTTCTTGCTTGTGTTAAGTGTAGTAATCTCGTGCATTTGGCCTGTGCTAATTTCGGAATTTCGCGAAAAACTTTTGAAAGACTCAAAAAATGTCAGATGGACTATGTTTGCAGGAAGTGTTCTCCATTGACCACTAGTGACACTTCTAGGGGAGTTTCGGGCAACCCAAGTGTGAGCCCTAGGTCCACGGCTCAACAGGAATTTGATGGTGTAGGTATTGTACCCCTTACTCCACCCTCCGTCAATGCCTCGGAAAATGTTGACACCCTACATTCGGGACTCGCTGAACTTTTGCGTAAAGTAGTCTCTGACGGCCAAAGCGAAGCGCCTGCGCAGTCCCTTGAGATTCTGGCAAGGTTCAGCGAATTTGAAACAAGACAGCTACAATTCAATGACCAACTTAATTCCACCCTTTCGGAAATTAAGAATGCATTAAGTAATAATACCAGGCGTATTGACTCGTTAGAATCCAGATCGAAAGTACAAAATGAGGAGATTGAACTTGTCAAGAAGGAAGCGAATAATTTGAAAGCCAAAGTGGTAACTCTCGAGCATGCGCTCAATGTCAACGAACAAACGGCTCTGAGTACGCAGCTGGAAATTCATAGCCTACCCATGAAGCCGAACGAAGACTTCATAGCCTCCTTGGAATCTGTCGGCAGGGCTCTTGACGTAAATATTCGTAAGTATGACGTAGTGAAACTGTATTGAATCATGAAAGCACCTTCAATGACTCACTCCTCCAACTCCCCGATCATTGTAGCCAAATTCGGTAGACAAGATCTACGGGATGAACTTATTGCAAGACGTAAGGTCAAGAGAGACTTCTCTACCTTTACTTTGGGATGCACTGACAACGAAAAGCGTTTTATTTATCTCCGTGAGGCATTAACACCACTAAATAGGAAGATTTATGCTATTGCTCTCGGTCATCGGAAAGAAACAAGGATCAAATACTTGTGGATTGCTGGCGGAAAAATTTTCTACCGTAAAGCGGATGGCTCTCCCAGGATACATCTAACATTCAATCTGTTGAAGGGCTACGATAGCAACTATTCTTTAAATCCATTATGTATTTCATTTTTTCTTTTCGATCACAATCATTAGCAGTACTTTATCGTTTATGCTACTGCTACATAGGTAAATATTTTTTATATTTTATATACTGCTGCATGCTGGCCATTCCATATACTCTGACTTGTATAGCTAAATATCAACAATTTTGTATTACTTACTGCGCTGATTCAACCCTGCTAATTGATGTTCTAATTTCAACTTATATAAGTGCTTTAATCCCTATTTTCAAATGTAATCGTGTAAACTGGATTTTGTTGGTTATTACTCTCTGTTAATTTAGTATATATATAGCTATATTCGAACTTTACCTATCAATCTCACAATGGAATCTTTACATATTTGTCACGTTAATGCTCAGTCTTTACCTGCCCATTACCTTAAATTTAAACATCACTTTATGTCCTGTTCCTATCATATCATAGTTGTATCTGAGACCTGGCTAACGCCTAACATTTCTTTGAGCCTTGCGGCACTTGATAATTGCACGCTTTTTCGCAGAGATAGAGATTAGAGATGAGGGGGTTTGGTCTGTCTTTATATTCATGACAGCTTTAGGGGTGTACAGGTGAGAGTGAGTCCTCTTGCCAATTACCCTACTGCCGAATACCTTTTTATCATGGTATCCTCGCCTCATGACAGTGTGTTGGTGGGTGTGATTTACAAACCTCCTAACGCCTCCTACGACAGGAAACTTGAAAATGACATTTTTGATCTTATACCTAATTTTAATAAAATTGTACTCACCGGTGACCTGAACACAAATCTTAATGCTACCAACAATTTAACTTACTATTTAAAATCAGTACTTTTCTCTGCCGGATTATCTATAGTTCCCTTTGGTACCACTTACCATACTGATCATTCTGGTAAATAGATTGACTTGATGGTTGTGGATTATTTGGACAAGGTGATTTCTTTTACTCAACCCTCAATCTCATTTCTCTCAAACCATGATCTTATCAGTATCCAATATCAGTTCTCTGTTGGTCCATCCACTGGCGTAACTCCCTTGCCCATGCACAATCTTAAGAATATAAATGACAGTGAATTTCTTAAGCACCTATCTACTTATGATTGGAATAGTATTTTATTGAAAAGGATATCAATAGAAAGGTGATTTGTCTGACTGCATTTTTATCTTCAGCGTTTGACAAATTTGCACCTCTCAATACCCCCAAAGCAAAGAAGACGTCTACTGCTTGGATCACTCCTTGTATAAAAAATTTGATAAAAGAAAGTGGAAAAACATAGATAAGCTAAAAGAACAAAAAATATTATTATTCAAGCCGAATTTCGTAAATTGAGAAACCTAGTGTAAACCAAAATCCGAGATTTATAAAACCAATATAATTACAATTCTATCAAAAACGGGAATGAAAATGAAAACATCTGACACCTTTTGAAACGGCTTGGACTTATTTCTTCTAAACACTTGGCTCCTGATAACAATTTTTTACCTGTAGAACTTCTGAACGCTTTCACTACAAAATCCACACTCCTTGTAAATAGCTCTCTTTCCCCGTCCTTAGTTTCCTCTACTTTCGATGATACTTGATTATTCTTTTCTGTCATATCACAAGAAATTCTAATTTAAAAACTTTTCGAGGTAAAATCAAATGCTCAAGGTTCTGATGGTATTTCAATTAAAATGATTTGCCTTGCTTTACCAGTCATCGGCCCAATTCGCTTGCACATCTACAATGCATCGCTGCAGGTAGGAATATTTCCAGATGCCTTAAAAGAGGCGATTATTCCCCCTGTTCCTAAAATAGCGAACCCTACCTCTCCTAGAGATTTCCATCCTATATCCATCCTATGTGCCTTGTCTAAACCTTTGGAACGCATTGTCCATTAGCAACTTACTTCACACATTCAAACAAATAGTGTAATGGACCCCATGCAATCTGGGTTTCGTGCCAGACATAGTACACTTACTGCCTCACTCAAAGTAACTTCTGACCTTAGATTGGCAAATGATAGAAAGGAAATAACGGTTGATGTCCTTTTTGAATTTTCTAAGGCGTTTGATAAGTTAACCATAATCTACTATTGACTAGGCTCAAATCGCTCCACCTCTCAAACATGGTTGTTAAATGGTTTGAATCGTACCTTAGTAATCGGTCTAAAACAGTAAAAATTAGCAATGTCGAACAATCAGTTTGTGGGGAGGTTACAAGTGGTGTCTCTCAGGGGTCCACGCTTGCACCCACTTTATTTAATATTAATACCTTTAAACTTGGTAACAAGCTTCATCATTGAAACTATCACAAATATGCTGACGACTTTAAGCTTTACCTTTCCAAGCCAAATGCCAATCTTAAGAGCTTACTTCAAAGGGTATAGGCTGATATTGATCTGGTGGTGCAGTGGACCTCGACAAGTGGCCTTACTCTTAACCCTGCTAAAACAATAGCTATAATCATAAGACCTTCCTCCTTTCTATCAATTGAAGCAATTGCAACTCTACCCCCTCTTTTGATCGATGGGCGTTTCATCCCATTTGTAAAATCAGTGAAGGATTTGGGATATATTCTTAATCGCACTCTTACTTGGAAAGAACAACTAGCGGATATTTCAAGGAAAACATTTAGTGTCCTCCAATAACTTAACAGGAATAAAGAATCACTTCCTACTCCAACGCGTATCCTCCTAGTTAAAAGCCTCATTCTTCCTTTCCTTGACTACGGCTGTGTAGTTTACGACGATATTACTGATATATTACTCAATATAGAGAAAGAGCAGGACTTCTTAACGTCGCCAGAAGAAGACAATTGCTTATTGTTAATTTGCTTTATAACCTATTAATTAATAAATCTCCGCATTATCTACTTAACCTTTTCCATTTTATTGACAAAGATCAACCAACACATTCCAAACTCCGTGAAAGGAAAAAAGTAACAAAAATTGAGCCACACCGTACGTGTAAAATGCAGAGGTCTTTTATTATTCGTGGTACTCGTCTTTGGAACAAACTACCTATAATAATTAAAAATTCACCTTCTTAATATCACTTCAGAAAACTACTTTTTGGTTACTTATTTAACACATCAAATCCTACCCTCGAAATTACACATTGATAAAACTTAAATTCGTAAATTAGAATTTATATGTGTATATTCATGAGTGTATTTACTTATAAGTATGCACATTTGCGTATGTATATTTATATTATTCTTATGTTAACAGCATGCATCTAATTATTTACAGTATAGTTTATTTCTTCACTTTTGTTAAAAAACTTATTTTTGATTAAAATCATCAAATAGATCGCTGGCGTATTTTAACTGTAATATGTATCACCTGTTCCTTATATGGCTATTTAGCCCTAGGAACTTTTGACAAATAAATACAAATACAAAATTAATAACATGAGACTTGAAAAGGAGGAGGGTCAATAATGCCGGTTTTTAGGCCATCTACAGATAGGTCTCAAACATGTTTTATTTTATTCATCTAACTAGGTCTCCTAACCCCTTGAAAGGATTTTTCCTGAGAGTGATCCGATTTCAAGATATCGTCATTTATAAGTTCGTATTTTACATGGGCTTTCGCACTTTCATACAAATCATGCTAAGTTTCACATTGTTAGTATTGCTCACGCAAGATCATACTTGGCCAAAAACTGCGCACGTATATGCGTTACAACATATGTTAAAGCCATCATTTTTCTCGAGGTACTTAGCCTTCAGAATAGGGCTCATTTTTATACTTCATTAGGTTTGTGATCATGAAAGGAGTAAAAATGTCCTACTTTATCAGATTTATTAGCAATGATTTCTATAAAATAATCGAAATAATCTTGGAGACATTTTTCTAAGAAAAGGTATATTAGTTTACAGTCAATCAGAACTTATTGTCGATTAGAGGCTAGGCACTCTGCAACAGCCTTATTCGTCAGAATTGGTTTGGCCATCTGAGGATGATGCTGCTTCTCCTTCATTTTCCGACCAACACGATTCATCATTCACGTGACTTTCGAATTCACGTGAAGGTCTGGGAGTGTTTTAGTTATATCTAGATTAACCAAGATACCACAGAACACTGGCGATGTGAGCGCAACATACTACCACTCTTGCACCACTTTTGCACTGACAGTACCAACCACTTATCGGATTTGGTGCAGGATTAGTTTCTATCCATTAGTTATACACTTTAGAAGATGTATGCCGAGACTGGATTTGTACTCTTAGAATGCCTTCCTCCTGTTTGTGGAGAAGAAGGGAGTACATTCCATCATCAGATAAATGTTCCTCGGTATATGATTGGGCTTGCTTCAGCTGATATACTCCGAGTGTGATGTATCGCAATTCATCAAGAGTTAACCTAGGAAAATCAGGTAGTGTCTCTTGCGTTATAGGAAGC
>NC_046661.1:23391053-23392212 GCF_010883055.1 Belonocnema kinseyi
ATTATCATGAATTCTAGGAGGTCGGAAAGCATTACAAAGGGCACAGACTATTCTGACGTAATCGCCGATGTACGGGATTTGACTATTTGAAAAAACATCACTCAAGGCTCTCCAGGTTTTTATCAACCCATTGACTGCTTCAACCACCCATCGGACTTTAGTAACGAGCCTTGATTCGTTTGCTTCAATCGTAGTGTGCTGTGATCCTTTTTGAAGAAAATGACGCATTTAGGAAACGAATCCAAGATCTTCTAAAAACTTCAGGCAGTCCCGAAAACCGCGATCGACAACGATAATAGAGTTTGAGGGCATCCATATACGCAGTTTTATTGAATCTTGTTTTAAAAGACTTTCAAAGATACTAGCGTCGTTGTTCTTACCATCAGCAAAATACGGACCGAAAACATCCACTACATATCCTGTCGTCGTTACTAACATCATGGGCTTGACCAGAATCCTTCCTGTATGCATCGAATAAGTCCGCCTTTGAAAAGAGTAATTGCTACTCTTTTTGATAAACACGTATGTACTGTATGTATGTATGTACATCTTCTCCATTTGCGAATAGCGTTTTTGCCGTTGATGTAGTATGGTCCTTAATGACTGACTCGGGTGATATGTGACCTATACCAAGATGATGAGGTACAAAGGAGGACATCAGAGCTTTCCTTGCTGCCGTAATTCCTCTGCCAACTCTTCGTTTTTCTATGCCAAAAATAGTTGATAAAATCGCATTGGAAAGACCTATGCGCAACTTGATCAACAATAATGCAAGGCACAAACGCACAGAACGACCTTTTGTCGAACGCACTTCAATTGGCAAGTACTGTGCAACGTCACTAAATTGATTTTTCGTCAAACCGGTGAGCGTATAATAATCTTTATCCTCAAGCGCAGATGGATCATCAAAATTCAACCCTGTTTTTTTTGCCTCCTCACGCAAATCATTCAGAAGCTTAGAAATCGTCTCAGCGTTCATGTGAGTAAAATCAGAGGTGGCTTGTATAGATGCAACAGCCTCTTTCTTAAGAAAACCATTATCAACCAAATGAGAAATACAGCATCTCGCTTTTGCAGGAATCAAAATACCAGTATCGACGTAAACCCTCAATGCAGCAAAAGGTTTGATTCTGATACGATTATTCTTATGATGACAGAC
>NC_046661.1:23392312-23408047 GCF_010883055.1 Belonocnema kinseyi
GTTTCCTATTCCACTGACTTTGGTTGATTTTAATCTCACTCCTCTTTGCCCAAGGGCGTCAAAGTGGCTAAGACCGGCAGTAAATGCTTCTTAAGAAAAATAACCTAAAACTAATAAATTAATAACAATAAATTAATACCTTAAAATAAGACGTTCGGTTTTTCATAAAGTATAAAAATAAGCCCTATTTTGAAGGCTAAGTACCTCGAGAAAAATGATGGCTTTAACATATGTTGTAACGCATATACGTGCGCAGTTTTTGGCCAAGTATGATCTTGCGTGAGCAATACTAACAATGTGAAACTTAGCATGATTTGAATGAAAGTGAGAAAACCCATGTAAAATACGAACTTAGAAATGACTAGATCTTGATATCAGATCACTCTCAGGAAAAATCCTTTTAAGGGGTTATGAGACCTAGTTAGACGAATAAAATAAAATATGTTTGAGGCCAATCTGTAGATGGCCCAAAAACCGGCCTTATTGACCCTCCTTTCTCTCTCATTATAATTTCACCCGAAACTACCTTTCCACGTGAATCTATGCAACGGAACATATATATGTATGAAAAAAGCATAAAAGTAATACAACTCAGAAAACACTGTTAGTCGATATTTTTTTCTTATTTTTTTGATCTTCAATAATATATAATACGCTACCCAAAAACTACCCCCAAGTCATAAATACTCTCTCCTCGTCATTAAAAACTTTTTAAAAGTTGGAAAACTGCCTTGAGCAATGCAAAAATGATCTACAATTCCAAATTAATTACATGACACTTGAAAATCTCCACCTCTATATAATTTCCCTGCAAAACTACCCTTCCACGTTAAGGTATGAAGCGGAACATATATGTGTGCAAAAAGGATTAAATTAATAGAACTTAGAAAACACTTTTAGTCGATTTTTTTTCCTTTTTTTGCTTTTCGATAATATATAATACGTTACCCAAAAACTACCCCTAAGTCATACATAACCTCCCATCGTCATCAAAAACGTTCTAAAAGTTAGTAAACCACCTTGAAGAATGCAAAAATGATTTAGAACTCCAAATTGATTACATGGCACTGCCAAATTTCCCCCTTTTTATAATTTCCCCCAAAAACTACCCTTCCGCATGAACGTATACAGCGGAACATATACATGTATGAAAAAATCATAAAAAATAATACAACTTAAAAAATAATGTTGGTTAATGTTAGTTAAAAAACCACCTTGAACAATGTAAAATTGATTCAGAACTCCAAATTAATTACATGCTACTTGAAAATTTTCCTCTCATTATAATTTCCCCAAAACTACCCTTCCACGTGAACGTGTGCAGCAGAACATATGTATGTATAAAAAACGCATAAAAAATCATACAACTTAGAAAACATTGTTAGTGGATATTTTTTTGCTCTTTTTTTTCTTTGATAATATATAATGCGTTACCCAAAATCTACCTCTAAGTCATACGTTTACGTGAAAGGGTAGTTTTTCGGGGAAATTATGAAGAGGGGGAGATTTTGAAGTGCCATGTAATCAATTTAAAGTTTTAAATCATTTTTGAATTCTTCAAGGTGGTTTTCCAACTTTTAAAACGTTTTTAATGACGAGGGGAGTGTATCTATAAGTTAGGGGTTGTTTTTGTTAACGTATTATATATTATCGAAGAGCAAAAAAAGAGAAAAAAAATATCGACTAACACTGTTTTTTAAGTTCTATTATTTTTATCCTTTTTCAATACATGTATGCTTCGCTTTACACTTCCACGTGGAAGGGTAGTTTTTGGAGAAATTATAATAGGAGGAAAATTTTCAAGTGGCATGTAATTGATTTGGAGTTCTAAATCATTTTCACATTGTTCAAGGTGGTTTTACAACATTTTATACGTTTTTGATGCCGAGGGGAGGATATGTATGGCTTAGGGGTGGGTTTTGCGTAACACATTCTATATTATCGCAGAGGAAAAAAAGAGCAAGAAATATCAGCTAACAGTTTCATCTAAGTTTTAATATTTTTAATTCTTTTTTCATACATATATATGTTCTGCTGCATACGTCTACGTTAAAGGGTAGTTTTGGGAAAATTATAATAAGAGAAAAATTTTCAAGTGGCATGTAATTAATTTGGAGTTCTAAATCAATTTTACATTGTTCAAGGTGGTTTTACAACATTTAAAACATTTTTATGACAAGGGGAGGGTATTTATGACTTAGGGGTAGTATTTGGGTGATGTATTTTATATGATCGGAGAGTAAAAAAAGAGCCAAAAAATATCACCTAGCAGTTTCTTCTAAGTTTTAATATTTTTTATCCTTTTTTCATGCATATATGTTCCGCTACATACCTTCACGTGGAAGGGTAGTTATTGGGGGGAATTATAAAGAGGGTGATATTTTCAAGTGTCAACTAATTAATTTCAAGCTCTAAATCATGTTCATATGGTTGAAGGTAGTTTTCCCATTTTGAAAACGTTTTTGATCACGGGGGGTAGTAGAGTAAGACTTAAGGGTAGTTTTTTGGGAAACGGAATATACTTTATCATAGAGCAAAGAAAAAGCAAAAAAATCTCCACTTATAGTTTATCGCATTATAATAATATTTAACATATAAGCTATTAGACAAAGTGAAATCAGTTGCCTCAAAAGAGTATATTTTTGCAGAATTTATTTTTTAACGGGGAATTTACAAATCTTTCGAAGAAAACCTGTCCAAGTTCAATTTTAACATCTTTAAAATAATGAGTTGAAGTGTTATAATTTTAAATTATAATAGCATTCACTTTATGATGCGTAATTTCGAAAATCTTTTAATTAAACATTTCTTATTTTAGAATTTTATTTTTAAGCTGACATTTTTATTTCAAAGAATTTAAAAATGCAGACTCAAATAATTGAGCAGGTAAAGATTAGATGCGTTTGAAGTTGAAAATTTTTGATAAGTAATTTGTCATTTAGCATTTATTATTATTTTCATTACACCATTAGGCCATTTTCCTTTCGGGGTAGGGGTGACGCACTTGGTGTGGAAGGTATTAATGTGAGAAAGGGATATCGATTTTTTTTTTTATCCAGAATTCTCTTGTTATTTATTTATCTAACATGTTCGTTCTGCAACACTGCTCCGCCCAAGGTTCCTCATCAATCTCTCTAGTAATCACCCCAAGTGAAGATTCTCACAAAGTCGTTATGTGAGGTTCCGCACATAGGTTCTCATTTATACATTCTAACCATTCTTTCCGCGGTCTACATCTGGGCACGATCCAATTTATTTCACCGTTGTACACTTGTTTCGTCAGTCGTTCATTTCACATTCTCTCAACATGCCCGAACTATCTTAACCGAATTCTTTCCCATGTGCCTATTAGCGTCTCTTCTGCACCACATTCTTTTAGAATTAGCTCGTTACTTACTTTGTCCATCAGAGTTTTCCCGAATATTATGCGCACGAATCTCTTGTCAATTGCGTTAGTTTTAATCTTATATTTTTCTTGATAAGTCCATGTCTCGCTAACGTACAGTACAGTTAGTACAAATATAGAACTATGATTTGCCATTTCAGCTTTATTTGATATATTTTTACTCCTGATAGGGGGTCCTGCTCTATCAATAACCTTCTTACCTTCGTTTATGCGTCTATCTAACCTCTCATCTATCTTTCCGTCTCTAGTAAATACGCTGCCAAGGTATACGAACTTATCAACTTGTTCAATTCTCTCATCATTTAATAAAACATTGCATAGTGTTTTCTCAATCTTTCATTCGAAGCTTGCATTCAGTTTATTCAACATTCTTTGCAAGCCTTCGATTGACTCTGCCATAACAGCCTTATCATTTGCAAACGCTAACTCACGTACCCTTACTGTTTCGAGATCTACACCTTCTTCGTCGAAAAGTTCCATTCTTAAACACTTGTTGATGTATAATATAAATAAACATTAAAACATAACGCATCCTGTCTATTTCAAAATCTTCAATTGAAACCCCTATATTTTATTGCATATTCGGATTCTTGGGATAAAAATACATATGATTTGTCTAAAACATTTTTCTCGTTTCGCGATAAATGGCACTTTAATCAACGAAATTAATTTTTTCTTTATTTTACTGTTACTGAGAATGCACGCTTACGATTCTGAAATACATTCACAATAAAAAATACGCCATTTCCATTGTGACATGACTGACCACGGAAACAAAGCATTTTTCAAATCTCTACAGAAGCGTTGAACGATTGCAATAAAAACTTGTACATAAAAAAATAGATCGCGACGAACATAGGTAGAACCTCCTACTTTTTGAAGTCGATTAAAAATAAGGACAATAGAGCTTCGGATCTCTTTAGTAATTATTATTTGCAAAAACATGCCAAAACGTATGTCCGTTCTTGAGAAGTAATTATTAAGTTCTGGTGTATGGAGAAGCTGGAAGAAATCTTGATCGTGCTTTATTTTATCGTAATATTACAAAATTTACTACCGATGGAAGGCACTTGAACAAATACAACAAAATCCCAACGTTTTTCGTCATGTATTATTCTCTGACGAGTCGTTTTTTACGAACCATGGAATAGTTAATCAACACGACATGCACTACTGGAGTATTGAAATTCGCAGTAGCTTCGTAAAGTCGAACTCCAGCGTCCATGGCTGTCAACCTATGGTGTGGAATAATTGCAACAAACTGATTGGTCTCCAGATTATCGAAGGCAGCATAAATGGTCCAAAATATCAAGACATTTTGGAAATTGAACTGCCAATATTTCTTGAAGACTTGAGCTTAGAAATATGGCAGAACATGTAATTTGAAAATGATGGTTGTCCGGAATATGATTGACCGAATTACAAGTGCATGTGCTGAAATTCAAGAAGATACACTTCTTCGTTGTAAAAATTAATGTGAATTACAGATTTATCAGTGCATTGAAGCCAAAGGTCATCATTTTGAGCACTTACCTTAATTAAAAGATGATTCCCGGAGTACCTCGAATCGTGCGAGGCGAGAGGACCCACGTTAATCAAGCAGCCCGAATCTTGAGAGGCAAGGGAACTCACGTTAATCAAGAACCCCGAAGGCAACAGAACACTGCTACGTCCACGTCGTTGTTCCTGGGTTACGCTAAAAGAAGTAGTTTGTTTTGAGACTGATTTCAAGTATTGCAAAACGTAAGCGTGCATTCTCAGTAACACTAATCTGAAGAAAAATTGAATTTCTTCGATTACAGTGCCATCTATCGCGAACCAAAAAAAAATGTTTTAGACAAATCATACGCATTTTTATCCAGAGAATCCAAGTATGCAATAAAAAATAGCGGTTCCCATTTAAGATTTCGAACTTGCCCCCACCCTCACTCCCAGGGGCGGTGTGAAGCAACTGATTTTAACATCAATGTATGTACTTCTCAGAGTGATTAAATTTTAAAGCATAACATTTGTTCATAGAGTGCCTGATTTTCGAGATATTTGAAAGTTTCAAGTTAAAAAAATCAGCCTGTATATTGTTTTTATGGCTCGCGGGAACCAACCATTGACTCCGGACTCTTTCAGGACTTCCCAAAGTATATTCTATTTACCTTGTCAAAACCTTTTTCTAGGTCAACAAATGCACAGAGAACTTTTCTTCCTGCTTAAGCTTTTTTCTGTGACTTCCCTCAAGCTAAATATTTGATTCCCACATTACCTTCCTGGCATGAACTTACTTTGGACTTTCCAAATATTTTCTCCTGTTATTTTCATTTATTGTTTGTTAAGATTTTTTTAAAGTTCTGCACAAATTTGCAAAATAATTTTCAGTCATACCAAATTTAAAACAACCTCTAGATTTCTCAAGATTTGGAAATAAAATTTTTAAGGTTTTAAAAGATGTCTTAACTATTTAAAATAAAAAGAATTTAACTTCTACTTTACGAAGTGTTCAGTTAAAAAATGTGATCTTTCAATTTCCAACGTTTCGAACTTGAAATTGCTTAAAATAATAAATTTAGACAATTTTAAATTTCATGGATTGATTCTTTAATTCAGAGCATTAAAAATGATAACTTCCATTTTATACGTGTAAATTATTGAGCATTTAAATACAACATTTTTGAATTTAAAAACTTTTAAACTTCAATGCAAAAAGTTAAAAATTAAGAGTTCCACTTTGAGTTGTTTAGTTTATAATTAATTTTTTATTACTTTAAATGGAAAAATGTTTAGTCT
Organism: Belonocnema kinseyi; assembly: GCF_010883055.1. Classification (NCBI taxonomy): domain Eukaryota; kingdom Metazoa; phylum Arthropoda; class Insecta; order Hymenoptera; family Cynipidae; genus Belonocnema; species Belonocnema kinseyi. The sequence continues at coordinate 23,398,497 of NC_046661.1, forward strand.
TAAGAGTTCGAATAGTTTCATTTTATTGGCCGTCAGTAATCGTTTGCAAACCATGAAAAAACCAGGAAATGACCGGGAATTTTGTTCTTCGATTAAAATGGCCACCCTGATATATATAAGTACTTAAAGTACTTAAAAATTAGTACTTTTATCAATTTTGATTGGCCAGAACAAACATTTTCAAGTCCGTTATGACATTATGAAACCAAAATGGCAAAAATACAAACAAAAAAATCTTCCCGCTGCGTGGGCACATTTTCGTCGCGCGCTCCGTGCGCCGCCGCTCGCTTCGCTTGCAAGTTTGAGCGCGGCTACACTGAAAAAAATTGTTCCTAAATCAAATAAATGTTACTTGATTCAAGTCAATCGCAAGTACAAACGGGGACTATAGAATATAAGTGTGTTCCAACTAAATAAATACTTGCTACCGTATGCTTGGAACAAGCGTAGATATTCTTAATCTGAGAAAATGTATTCTTAAATAGAATATCACATCCCATGTAGAAATAAGCCCAGCTTAGCCCGACTTGCAATTGAGCGCCAATTAGGCACCAACTGGGCAGCTGAAATAACAAAAAGTGAAGTCAATTGAAAGAATAATTTACAGTGGATGCAATCCTACTCGAATCCTGAAACCTTTACAATTATTTCGAATTTTTACTTATCAAAACTTATATTGATAAAGCCGATCAGTGTTTGATTTCTTGATTGGGATTTTGTTGGGTATATAATGGAACGCCCATAGTGGGTTTTCTAAATTAATTAACACATTATTTTAATAAAATGAGTAGGTGAATGCAATCTCATCGAAATCCTGGAATATTTCCAATTATTCCGAATTTTTATTATTAAAACTTATGTTGATTACGTTGTTCTATCGAAAGAAGGCAGTAGAGAGATAAAATATCGGCTGTAATCAGCTGCTATTCACTTCGGTAAAGTTATTCTAAACTTTATCTGTTTATGAATAAATAAATAAATCGAGATAATTCTGATAAAAAATGCCGCGCGACAAATGAATTAGGCATGCGGGTTGCAAATAATGAGCGATTCGAGTAGAATCTAGCAGTCATATTTCATGCATATAAATGAAAATAATTCTTAATCTATAAAATTGCATAGTAAATGAATTATTTACGAATATTGCTTGTTTATTATATTTTTTAGAAAATGTTAAAGTACATTAATTTCCTGAATTTTGTTTCCCTCATCCTTAAAAAGATATTCTGACCATTAAATATTGTTCATATAATAACATTTTTTTTAACATTATGGTAAACTAATTATATGTTTTCCATATTATACTTATATATGCTTAAAAATGAAAATGTTTCCGAATTAGACATACGCTTTAAGTTAAAATCTATATTTCCTTAAAAAAATTCAAAAATATCAGCAGAGTATAGTAACATTTTCAAGTGAAAAAAAAATAAATAAAAATTTTTTCTTAACTAATCATTTTATAATTTTGAAAACCCCGCCTGTATTGGTTAACGTTTGCACTGTGAGGCTGCGCGAGACGAAACTTCGCAGACGGGCTCTGTCGTCTGCACTAAAGCAGTTGCGAACGCCATTTTTTCTTGTAGTCTAATCCGTTCAAGCTTCCATAAAATGAGGTTATTTTTACAAAGATTTTTCGTTTTTACTTTGCAGAAATGAACAAAAAAAGTGATCGCTTTGTGCTGTTTCCCATTTGCAGTTGAGTATTTGTACTAAACCATATATATTGCAGATAATACAACTTCAGGTGCTTTTAGGATAGAGCTGACTGTTGAAAGAGGCTGGGGTGGAGGTCAGCAGGAATAAGAGGCTGCTATAAGAGTTCTTAAATCATAAAGAAGCTTCAAATAAAAATAAAAAACTAACAAATATTTATTCTTCATTACTTTTAACTTTAGGAATTCAATGATTGTACCCTTTTTTTATTAATTGGGCATGAAGTGGGCTGCTCAACTAAGGCCTAGCTTGTTACCTCAATCTGGGCATTCGTTGGGCTGATCGTTATAACCCAAACCGTAACCCAGTTGGGATATATTGGGCTACCCAATTGTGGCCTAGCTATTAGTTGGGAAATCTAGTTAATACCCAATCTGGCCCCAACATTGCTCATTGAATCCCTTAAAAACTTTGAGGATAAATTTAACGTGAAGTATGCTTTGCTACTCAAGGAAGTGAATTATTAACATATTATTGACATATCTGAAATAAGCATTTGTTTGAATAATAGGGAATTATTGTATTCAGTTAACATACCACTATTTGCAATTGATGAATATAAAATCCAATATTTAATTCCGATACCGAAGCAACATGGCAATTTATTTATTATACCCATTTAAAGGAACAGTTCATTTTTATGAAGAATCCGAAAACCATGTATGTTCCTACGAATGGAAAAGAAATATTCAAGTTCAGGCTACTAAAAAAAATCAAAATATGTCAACGTTCTCATCCAACCTACTTGTTAACTGATACACACAGTTGTGAAAATCACATTATCCGTAGTAGCATTAAAACACTAGACTTATCAACATGTTAGATATCCGTTCTCAAAATAGATTATTTAGTTTTTCATAGTTTAGCAGAAAGTCAAGGATATATTATAGTTCCTGAAAAATCTATAGACTTGACAACTAATTGCGGAGGAATAATTACAGATATTAAAATTACTGAAGCATCACTTCTATCGTCAGAAAGCAATTGTATTTTAACCACCGAAGGTGCCATAGTTAAGTTAAAACAAAGTAAGGAACTGAGTAAAAACATATATTATATAAAAAATATTTCTGTACCGTATACCAGTGATGATCTCGATTTAGTCAACGATAAACTGCTACCAATACAAAAACAGCTTAATAATGATGATGACTAATAATAATAATGATTAATAATGAGTATTAATAACCTTATTCTCCATGTACAAATGCGGATTACGCGATCTAGTACGCAAATGTCTTCCGTAGGCAACTATTGTTGCCTACGTTCCACAGGCTTCTCCTGCACATGAAATTGAAAACAGTGAGCCGTTAGTAGCACCTGAAGTTGTTAAATTGCGTTTTTCAGGATTCATCTAGATTCTAGCTAAGGGTAGTTCGCCTATGGCGCCTACACACGGCCCTCGGAGCCTTAGTAGCCCTTGCGCCCTGTCTTCGGACAGGTCAATCTGTATCTTTTGGTCAACAAAGCAAAGTATTTTTATATCCAGTATAAAATAAGTGTAGCTCACTAGGCCATCACATTGTATTTGCTCCAAGTTATTTTGTTGCAGTAATTCAAGTGTGCTAGTGAAGCTTTATACTTTAAGGCTTGAACTGTTTGATGCATGGTTTGCTTGGTTTCGATATCTATTCCTTCAACTGCTACTTCTACCTCGGTTGATTGTTGGTTTTTCCATGCGTGTCTCGCGTGTTTGTGAGGGCGGTACTTTAGATTTTTCTCTCGGCTCCTTCGAGCTTTTTCATCAGCCAATCCCAGGACCGGCATGTCTTTAGGTGGTCTTCGTAATTTATTATTTTGACGTTGTTCTGACATGGATAACACCACAGGCTTTCTTCCATTTTCCTGAAATTAAAGAGTCATACTGTCTAATTTGTTGTTGGAGTCTGATTGAGTGAGATAATTGTGTTTGTGCCATAAATCCATTGCCGTTTGCCATTGCTTAATTTTAGTTACATGACCTAGATATATAAGTGTTCGTGCAATTTAACGTTATCTGTAGTATCTTTCTCTAATTTAATGTCATTTACGTTCCACTCACCTACACTTTTTTCTTTTAGGGTTTTCAATTCGTAAAGCGTAGGGGAAATTTTCTTTTTCATAATTAAGGGACCTTCGTATTGGTCGTACAGTTTGCCCGATTTTTATCGGCTTTGTTGGACACTTTGTTAACCTTTTTCAGAACCCTGTCACCTATTCTAAATTCTACTGCTATGCTTCTCAAATTATAACTATTCGCCTGTCTTTCATTAGCTGCGTCCAAATTTTTCTCGTCTTCTTTTATCATTTGTAGCCGTCTTAATCTATTTGTCCATTTGTGAACGCTTTAGAACTCTATATCGTTATCGCTTTCTAGGTTTCGAGTAAAAAGGGTTGGGTAAAATCTAGACAGGTTAATATTGGTGCTGATTTTAGCAAGTCTTTAATTTTTTGAAAAGTATCATCTTATTCTAATACCCAATCCCATGTTTTATCTTTTTTCAATAATCTGTTCATCGGTTCGATTGTTTCAACAAAGTGTGGGATACATTTTCTATACGAACTTGCCATCCCCATTATGCGCTGTAATTGTTTAATATTTTTGGGTTTAGGGAATTCTAATATTGGTTTAATTTTTGCATCATCTATTTGCAATCCTTTATCGTTAACTATAGAGCCGAAATATTTAATTTCTGAGCAGCAGAATTCACATTTGTCTGGACTGATCGATAATTTTGTCCATAAATCTCTGGCAAGTTACTGGAGCATTGGTCATACCAAATGGCATCCTTTTGAATTGATACATGACCTTTCTTATTAGGCTAGGAATATGGGGGGTTTTGTTATTGGATTTTGGGCATTTTTTGGTTTTTTGTATTGGCTGGAATTAATAGTTACTTGGGGTATTTCGTTATTTTTAACTTTTGGGCTACTTTTGTTAAGTTGCCTTGTCCTTTTTAGGTTAATACTACCTCCGAATTTCGGTTTTCTATCCTTATGATTATTCACTTTTTTTCCATCAATTCTTTATTCCTAGTTTTCTCGTTTCTAACGTCTCCCTTCTCTTCTTTTGATATATTGGCATGTTTAGTTTCCATTTTAATTTCAGTTATGGGGATAGGTAGTGCGTTTGGGTACGCTTCCATGTAATAGCGAATAGGGGGACTCCCTGGTAGCCACCAGGTTTCTAAGTTATTATTGAGGGTGATCCGTAGGGTTTTCAGCATATACGTACATAAAATACCTACGGATTTTAATTTTGGAACCAACCTGATCATAATGTGTTTTAATTTCTTTCCTGTCATAATTGGAACTACTGCCTCTCCAATTGTATCGACGCTTTCTCCGTTTGAGATTGTTAATTTGCGAGAAATTGGTTTTAAAATTGAAAATTTTGAATTTTTGATTTTATCCATCAATTGTTTACCCGCGGAAGAATGCGTGGCACTGGTATCGACTAGAATTCGAAATAGATTACCCTCGAATTTTTTCATTAGATGAAACCGTGTTTCCGTTCTTTCATCTTTATCCGAATTTAAGATTTCAGACGTTTCAGTGCTAGGTTGTATTATTTTTGAAACTAGTACCCGCCCTTCCAGTTTTCCTGGTTGCATTAACGCACAATTGAAACAGTTTAAATAGTTTTGTCTTTGAAGTCTTAGTTAGTATTGTTACCCGGTCTTTTATTTTTGCATCCGAAGTTTGGTTTTTGTTCGTTATTATTATTCCCTGAATTGCTTTCTGTTTTTGCTGCAGGAAATTTTATCATTATATTACTTTGACACTGATTTAAGCCTAACGTCATTTGGTTAAACATTGGTAACATCTGGTAGTAGGTGTTGTATTGGTATCTTGGTCGATTATTTGTGAATCTGGGTTGAAAGTTAGATTGGAATTTTGTTGAGAATTTGATTGGAAACCAGGTGGGAATTTAGGTTTGAAATTAGGTCTAGAATTTTGTTGGTATTGATTTGGGGAAGGTGGAAATGGAAATACAAATGGTGGAAATTCAAATCGATTTTGCTAAGGTTTAACTTTGTATTCATTTCTAAGATTTTCGTAAGATCTACGAAACTCTCATTTGCGGCTTTTTCTAGGGTATAATTTTTTAAAATAGTTTTCTTGATTTCTGTAAGATCAGAGTGAATATCCTCAGTCCTTTTTTGCTAGCTAAATTTATTTTTTCGCCTGATTTCCTCGGAAAATCTTTTATCGATATAGGAATTTTTTAAATCTTCGAAAAAATCTGACAAGTGTTCTCCAAGAGTTTTTGGTTTATCGAACACCAATCTTTAGCATCATCGATTAATAATACGCCTAAATTCTATCAAATATCGCGGTCACTTATGTTATATCCCCTTTACAATCTTTTTAATTTCTCTAACAAATGCGCGGGATTATCGCCTTTATTAGTGTGAAATTTATTCGGCCAATTGCTCATTATTTGAAACGGCGTTTGTATCATGCCAAAAGGAAGGTAGCTGGAACTGTTTATTTATTTCGATAATTATCGTATTCGTAATCTGAGTCTGAATTATTAATGTGCATTGGCGAACGTCAATTTGACCTGTTATTTGTTGTCGAGTATCTACGTGTTCTGTTTTGATTTGGGTTATTTTTGTCTTCTGAAGGTACACTTTCGTCAGTATTGCGTAATTTTAAATTAATGATTCTTTTTCTGCTTCGGTTTTCAATATCATTGTAAGGGATTTGGCTAGGTTTTTGTAGGTTTTCCCTTAGATCCGATTGAACAGATAACGTGTTATGAAATTCGCTTTTATTTTTTCTAATATTTGGTTCTTGAGTGTTGAGTTATTTGAGACTTTTTTTGTGATGATATGAAAAATTATATGATCGAATCTACAAAACAAAATGATTATGACATACTTTGAAAGATTTGAATGTTTCTATACGAATTCTCATTGCATCTACTTTTAATTATAGAAAGTCATATGAACATTATTGTTCAACGGACCCTTACTTCTCCTTTGAACTAATGAAAAAGGCTATGTCTCGAAATAAATTTCAAAAAATAAAATCCAAACTCAAATATTCTAAGCCAGAAGATGAGAATGCCAATGACAGAGCTTGGTGTGTACGCGAACTTATAAATTTATTTCGAAGGAGCATACAACAGTTCGGGTATGTTCAAGCAGCAATCTCAGTAGATGAGATTATGGCCAAATTTTTTGGAAGAACTAACTTGAAATAATTTATGAAGAAAAACCCCATTAGATTTAGTCTCAAACTTTGGGGATTCTGTACTCCCGACGGACATTTGCTAGATGTTGACTTGTACTGTAGAAAAAATTTGGATGTGGGAGGAAAAAATAATCCAAATGCTCGTTGGGATCTCGCGTAGTACTAAGTTTACTACATAATTTCTTTTCTACTGTTGGTGTTAGAAAAATACCTTCTTATCACTTTCATATGGACAATCTTTTCACAAGCTTGGATCTTGTTTTACATTTAAAAAAGTTATGGTTGCGTTCTTCTGGTACTATCAGAGAAAATAGATTGAAGGAAAATAATGTTATCCCGAAGAAATCCCCTAGAGGTACACACGCTTTAAAAAACGCGAAAAAAAGTGTGATAAATTATATTACTCTTGTAGATTCGAAAGAGGTATCAATCGTCTCGACTGCTGCTGAAGTGTGACCATTGTTTATGGCTAAAAGAAGAAGCAAAGGAAAAGTGAATGTAAATTTTCCGAATGCTTTTCAACTTTATAATAAGTTTATGGGTATGATTGATGTACATGATTCCCGCTGCAATTACGATATGCCATGTATACGATCAAAGAAATGGACATGGATTGTTTTTATTAGGCCAATTCGAACTGCTATTGAAAATGCAACAGTAATTCCAAATTATGTCCACAAAAACACAAAAAAGTTGAGTGCTTTAGACTGTATGATGGCTATTTCAAAGCATTATCTTGGAAAAGAAAAGTAATTTTAAAAAAACGCCATGAGGTGATGAGAAATAAAAAAATAAAAAGCTGCTCTTTCTGTCCATTTAGAACATACATTTTCTATAAAACATGCAACAAATATAATTGTAAGACTTGTATGTCAAATACTGATCACCGACAAATGTAAACGGTAAAATGAGATCACAGTATTCAATAAGAAAATAAACGTTAAGAAACAACAACAAAATGACGTAAACTAGCAATAAAATGATTTTTTATAATCTTAATATCATGATTTTACCTATTGAACACTAAATATTTTTATTTTGTTTAAAAATAAACTACTGAAACACCTTTTTACTGAAATAATTAAATATTTATATGGTTTGAGCGAAAAAATCACAAAAAATATCAATAAAACGAAATAAAAAATTTTTGGTGTCTGTTTTTGGCTGCCATTTTGTTTAAAAAAATCGAAGATAAAAAACTCAACGGATTTGAAAAGTTCAGAGATTTTATGCACTTTTGTGCATATTTCTGACTGTAAACCAAAATTCCTTTCCCCTCTGTTTTTTGATTTAAAAAAAATTGCTGATAAAAGATTTTTTTTTATTGTAAGAGAGCAAATTCTTCGTTTCGGGACTTAATGAGTTAAGTAGGAAGTTATTCTGTATGTTCTAGGCTTCAAAGAATAAAATAAAATATATTTTTCATTCCATAAGAGGGTGAATGCTTAATTATAAATGAAAGTATAGTAGAAGATAATGAACAAATAAATCGCGAAAATAGAAAAGGTGCATTTTTACATGTTTGTTTGGATTACATTTATCGTATTTATTTGGTTATGGGTAGGCGAAGGTCTGCTCAACAATTTTTTTTGCACATTGCGTTTATTTTTTCTGGCGTTGGTGCTTGCAAAATTGGATGGACTCTTCCCGGTACTCTATGAATTGGTGGATCGTGATTTGATCTTTGCGCGAGAGGGTGGGTGAGTGTGAAGGGGAGTTGAGGTTCTATAATAATCTTGTGGTGCCTTTTTTGGGGAATTTGGATAAGGATTTGTGTTGGTACATATGCTAGGGGGTAGCAGATGTGGAGGATTTTTTTTTCTTTAGGAGAATTTTGGTGGGGGTCGTGTGAATAGTGCGGGAATTTGGGAAGGCTTTAAAGGCGTTATGGGGCTGGTCCATTAATGGGCCCGAGCGTGCATCATCATATATGTCACGCGTGGGGGAACCATGGGAAGGGGGGTTGTTGTTTTTGGCGCTATCGACGATTTCAGTTTCAGAGTATATGAGGGAAGGGTCTTTATGGGCTTGCATGAGCATTTTTCTGGACGCCTCTCGAAATCAGATCTACGACTTTGTCATGGTACGTCGTATGGCTGTATGAACAGACAAAAAGAAAACAATGTGTATAGAAAAATAAAAAATAAAAAAAAACATTGGAGCTATTTGTTTTTAACATGTCATTGATTGTATGACACAGGCAGACATAACCGATTAAATTCCTGCGGCTTGTTTTCAGACGGAGTCACATGGGTTTTGGTGGCTACTCTAATAATTATTATTTCCCTGAATGAATTTTGCCCTTGGGTATTTCTACATATGTGCGTATATGTATGTAACCCCGCTTAATTTTTAACAAACTATACGTGGAGTAATACAATCTACTAACAGATATGTTTTTGTAATGCATGCAGTAAGATATATTGTGGATGTGTAAAGAATGAAATTTTTTGGTTGTATGGAGTAGTAGTACCAGATTTCCTCTTTTCTTCTTGTCTCGGTCGTGAGACGTGGTTGTGGCGGAAATTTTACCGCGATTTCGCTGGGAGCGGGTGCAATTTTCCAGATTAGCACCCGCTCCCGGCGAATTCCTGCGGTTGTCCTTATGACAAATTTTCAATTATATATATAATTAAAAATTTGTCATAAGGACA
>NC_046661.1:23408147-23409323 GCF_010883055.1 Belonocnema kinseyi
ACCGTGAGATAGGTGAGATATATATATATATATATTTGAACTATAATAGAGACTCTATTTTTTTGGGTATATTTTTCATATAGAGTGTGCGTTGCTTTTTAGATGGGATTGAATAATTTTTTTTGTACCATATTTTTTTAGCATACTAACATATCTCTATTATAATGTTTGCTTATACTTTAATACCATTTCTATTTCCGGATAGGTTCAGACATGCATAGTGCGTTCATCAGTTTAATATCTAACGCATTTTGACATATATAGGAGAACGCTTTCTCAGCTCGGATAACATTTAGGTAGGTATCATTAGATAAGCCCACCATTTGGGTAGGATTCTACTGGCATAGGAGATTGGTTGATTTCCTTCCTCCTTATCAATTTGTTACAGAACAGCGCCTAGCGCTACATCGCTGGAATCAGTTTGTAAGAAAAAAGGCCTACTTGAATCAGGATAGTAAAGAAGGAGATGTTCGCAGAACAATTCTTTTGTCTTTACAAAGGCCTTTTCCTTTTCCGAGGTCAATTGCCATATCACGCCCTTTTTCAAAAACTCTAGAAGCGTCACGATTTCATTGACGTGATAAATCGTCATCAAAGTTCATTACAAAATCTCGAGTACATCTAAGAACAATATCTAAACCCCTCACTAATGTAGCAGTGTTGGTTTTCAGGCCAAAATCTGTCACGCAAAATTCGTAACATTTGCCCTCGAAGAGAAATGCTGTATATTTGCAGGATTCTGGATGAAGTGAAACCTGCCAGAAACTCATTACCAATTCGATCGTCGACATAATTTTTATACATGCGCAATTTTGGAAAATCGTGTCCATAGGCTCGGAACATTCGTAGTCATCAATTAAAATGTTATTTAATTTTCGCGCATCTAAGTAGAGAAGAATATCGCCATTATTTTTCGTAACTATGCCTTTATAATGCTATCTATTTCGTTGCCTATGCTTTTGCGGAGTGCGATGGGCACTGGGTACGTCCGACATACGAGGGTAGTTCAATAAGTCCTTAGAATGAAGTATAAAAACAATTTTTTTTGGGTAAATTTTTTTTTATTTTTCAACGTCATCTCCTTGGAGCTCTATACACTTGGTCAATCGCTTTTCAAGTTTTTTTAATCCTTCAGAAAAGTGCGTTTTCGGAAGTTCCTCAAAATAAGCACTTACA
>NC_046661.1:23409423-23413668 GCF_010883055.1 Belonocnema kinseyi
ATCTAGTCGGGAGTGGTGCTGACTGAAAACAGATGATTTGGAGCGATTCGCGCGCCATCTGTTGGTCATTCTAAGGACTTATTGAACTACCCTCGTATAAAGGGTTGATCATCTCTAACTTTTAATTGATGTTGATACACATTAATTAACCCCGGTTCCTTATTGAATAAATTCTTATGTCCTAAAATTAATTCTACAAACCTTTGCTATTGGCCAGCATTTAAAATATTGATTGCTTCTACCTTTTTTATGATCGCTTCTTTCGATAATATCTTTAATTCTTCGAATTTAATGGTATTATAATTTTTATATCCCCCACATTAAAAAACATATTCATCTTTGTGCAACCATCTCTCACCCACTCCTTAAATGTGACAGATTTTATTCGTATAATCCAGATCCGTTATTATTTTAATTTTTTTCGGTTCATCATCCATTAGAGAAATTTTTATAGAGCTATTCGCGTTTTTAAAGTAACGGTATTGCGCTTAAAATCGATTATTGATTTCAACCTTTTCAGCATATCAACGCCTAAGATACAATCCTTATTTAATTTTAGTACAACAATAACTACGAAATATCTTTTCCATTCTTCTAAACTAAATTTTTGCGTATAACTGTGATATAGTTCGTACTGGTCTAGAGCCAGTGGCACCTATTATCAACATACCTACGATCGGCAGTTTTCCACATTGCCGAATTTGTTATATTTTCTTTATAAAATGATTCGGATATACAGATGTCTTCGCTACCCGTATCTATCAAGGCCTTAATAATTTTATTCTCTAGATTGAATTCCATAAGGGGAAATTTGTTTAATCTTTTATTTATTGCGTTATCCTCATTTCCTAATAATTCCTTCCGTAGGTCGTCACGATATTTTACGTTCATAAAATTTCTCGTAGTTACCTCCTTTGGACATTGCCACTAGCTTATCTCTATTTATGTTTCGGGTACATTAATTTTCGTAAACCTGAGGCTTATAAGTTACGCTGACTCGCGACGTTGCAAGTATCTTAAATCTGGCTGGTTTGTTGGGACTGGAGACGAGGTAAGAATGTATTTAGTCCCAAGTTTGGCATATAATTGCCTCGATTTGAAGAGTTTACGAGATTTGGCTTGGCTGGGGGGTCATGAGGGGTGGTAAGACCGACTTCGTTTCTCTGTTACTATTAAACATAGGGGGTGGGCGTTACTGTGTTGGAACTACTTGCAGTAGGACTGATTATGCAATCTGGAGGATTCTGATATTGGGAAGAATAATGGCCTTGGTAATAAGTCCCATGATTATGATTATTAAAATCGGGGTTCCTATTTCGGTTTTCATTGAAATTTTGGTTGTTACCGTAATGTTGTCGGTCCATACGAGGCGGACGCCATCCTTTAGTACTATCACCCAGATTTCTGTCTTGACCTTGATACTGGCGCTGATTATTATTATATTGGTCAGACTAATCTGACCAATATTGCAGGTTTAATGGCCACTGTGAAGTTTTTGGACAATTTGGTATGAAATTTCTGAACTTAAAGGAGGTGGACTTAAATCCCTAGCATACGTTGTTATTTTGATAGCATAAGGCGCCCGAGTTATACCATCCAAATTCCAATTCCCTGCTTACCTGGTATTGGACATTCTCATTCATGAATTTTCTAATGAATTTAGCTTTGAAGGAATCGATGCTATCTCTGTCTGTTGACATAAGATTCCACCACTCATGGAATTACCTTGAGCTACAATCCATTTTGTACGTGGGATTTTTTCTTCTTCTAAATCTCTTAATCGCTTCTAATTACGCATTTTGTTAATTATTGAATCTCCGATAGTTGAATGTATCTCCTCAGTTTCACGATGGAAATGGTCAACCTGCCTATCAACACTGATAATATGTGTCTCATTAATTCTTGATAAAAGTTTGCAGTGCTCGGTTTGTTTTTAAATGTGTTTGGCCAGCTTCTTAAACTTCTTAAACTTCTTAAAAATTCTTAAACTTCTTAAAAATTGAGAAGTTTTTATTACTAGAGTATGGAATTTTAAGAATAAGTGATAAAGAAATATCCCAGTGGGTAATTTTCACTTTTATACAACCTCTGAGTAGCTGCTTATCTAGGAACGTCACCAGAGTGTTAAAAAAATGTATGCAGAATTGATACAAATATTTTAAAATATAAAAAAAATTCCAATTTTCGCGATTCGTTGGATTTTGACTTGATTGTTTCAAAGCATCTCATATTAGAGTATTAGGACTACATATATGGAGCATTAACAAAAATTTTGAAAGAACTATTGCGATAACGTAATTACGATTCTACTTCTTTGGCATGGTACTTTCCAACCCTTAGCCAAGACTTCATCTAAAGACCATGAATATCGTACTTCACTCGAAGTGTGCCATACAAAAAATTTGTCTGCACGAGACAAATGACTAGGCTACCCTTATGGATTTTGAGCCGCTAAATTTAAATCTGGCCTTAGAACTTCTCCTGCACGTCTCAGTTGTCCCCTAGATGCAAAAAGTAGGGAAAAGATTAGGGATTTCTGGTCGCACGTGCCATACAAAAAATGTGTCTGCACGAGACAAATGACTAGGCTACCCTTATGGATTTTGAGCCGCTGAATCTAAATCTGGCCTCACAATTTATCCTTCATGTCTCAGTTTCCTCCTAGAAGCATAAAATAAAGAAACCCCTAGGGATAATTTGCACGTTATTTTGATAATGCGAGTATACGCGAAATTAGACACACCTATATTATATTCTTAAGTCCAACGACTTGTAGAGATTTAAATTAATCTAATAAAAATCTTAAAAATATAAACTATCCTTCTCTGTCAGTAAACAAAAATCAAAAACCAAAATTTCTTGTTTTATACTCGAAAAAGTTTTGTAAATAGCTTTTTAGCAGCTTTTCGTATTTTTAACACTGTTTTAAATTCTCATAATTTATGATTGAGAAAGTATTAGAATTGTCCGAAATTTTACATCACAGTTTTTCAACGGCTGTCCGGCCGTCCGTCCGTAAACACGATAACTCTCGAAAAAATGAATGGATCAAATTCATCGTTACTACACCTTTTTTAGATCCTAAAAGAAAGGACGAGTTCATTTACCAGCCATTTTTAATAAAAATTCAAAAAGTGAGCGCATTTTGATAATGTTTGAGACCACTTTTTTCTGAATTTGAAAATTCTGTGCACGGATATTTATAGTAATAAAAATAACAAACAATTTATCCTAATGACTTTTCTCGATGAAAAGAAAATTCTCAAAGATATAGCATTTTCAAAATTTTTTAAATCAAACGAAAATCCGGATTTTAAGCCAAAAAACGTACGATATCAAAAAAGTCAGAAGAAGAAAAACATTTTCTTTAAGCCCTATAAGATTATCATAACAAATTTTTGGATTTTCTTGAAAAATTGAAAATTCCATTTTGTGGACAAACTATGTAGAATACGAAAAAAGATAAATTAACAAAAATTCTTATCCCAAAAAAGATCTGCTATTTCGTTTAGAACCACTTCTTCATAGGACGCGTACTTTTTGTTTCACTCGTGAAAAATAACATTGAAAATGAAAAAAAAAAAATTAAAATGTGTGGGAAAACGACGAAAGTTACGAGAAAAAGCCTACACTGCTGTCCCAACTAAGAACATGGTAATTCGCACTTGCCATAAGGGTCATAGTCGACTGTATCACACGGATTACTAAACACAGAGTTGACCTTTTTTTATGCAGTTTTTTTTATAGATTGTAACGTCAGGACCACTTGAACGCCGAGGATCCCATTCTCGCTCGAGTCAGGTCAGTTTTCTCTCACTCCCTTCTAACACGTCTTTCCTTGGTACGTTTTATTTTCTTAAAATTTGAGGGAGATCTTTCATTCAACGAAGATTAAGAAATAAAGGCTAGGGTCCCTTTTCTCTCCCTCTGGCGAACGGTGCATTTCTCTTTGTTTCTTGTTTTTCGTAGGACATTTTGCAGTAATACAAAAATTGTACACTTTTAACTAAATTATTTTTTTATTTAAAAAACAAATACAATCACGAGGATGATTTACTGACATTCGTTTATTAGTTGTAGGCAAATATAATTGCATGTTCATAAAGTAGCAATATTTAAATCGTGTGAAAGTCATTACACATTAATTGACAAAGATAAGATTGTACTTCATATGTTATATAAAAATAATGAAATTTATTTATAATTTTTACAAACTACATAAATCTTAATTCTATCATTATATAT
>NC_046661.1:23413768-23424479 GCF_010883055.1 Belonocnema kinseyi
TCAGGCAGCATATTGTTGAGAGAATACGGATACTATCTGACGCTAAGAGAAGTCTAGAGCGGAGGGAGAGGTGGGTCAGAGAAAATCAACAGTTTCTCTCTATACACAACTCGAAACTTCCAAGACCCTCCAGTTACTGTCGGACACCCACCCAAACCAGAGGAGGTCGAAGTATTTTGGAGAGAAGTCTAGGAAGTGCAGCATAGACTGAACGAAGACTCAGAAAATATAAACAGCTTCAAGGGGTTATGAACACCTGATAAAGAATGCCCACCCATCACTACCGAGGAGGTGAAAAACGTTTTAAGAGGAATGAAGAACTATTCCGCACCGGGACCAGATTGTATTGAAACCTTCTGGTGGAAGAGTTTTTCTTCAACCCATCCGCATTTGGCCCGTATTTTCACCTCATATTTGAAGTCGGAAGAGCCGATTCCGAAGTGGTTGGTGGAAAGGCGCACAATACTTCTGCCGAAAATGGGCAACTTAGCTGACCCGATTAATTACAGGCCAATAACTTGTCTGAACACACTTTATAAGATATTCACAGCTATCCTAAATGATAGAATTGTTCGGGCAATTGAGTCTGTGTGGCAAGAAATGTATGAACAACGAGGCTCAAAGAAAGGCGTAGCCGGATGTCGGGAGAACCTGCTCATCGATAGATGTGTCTGTAATGATGCAGCATTCTACCAGAGTGAACTATCGATGGCCTGGATTGATTATCAGAAAGCTTTCGATTCGAACTCCGATAGACTTATCATCTGTAATGAAGTAGCAGTAACTCTCACTGCGCGTTGCAGAAACACGAAATCCCTCGACGAAGTCCCTCGACACGTTGCAACGTGTCGAGGGACCACCACTCGACAGAAGCGGGGAGCTGCTCTCTATCTAATTTCGTCTTTCTGCAACTCGCAGTGAGAGTTACTGCTACTTCATTACGTGGCGCTGCTCCTCAATATTTATCGAGGAACAGTCCTACAGCTTAGAGGGCGCTGCTCCTCCAATGTCGTTTCAGTGTTGGAAAACCAGATTTACTATCTCATCTGGAAAAAATCATGTGACAACTAACAAAGTCACCTTTCAGAGAGGTCTCTTTCAGGGCGACACCATGAGCCCACTCCTCTTTCGCCTTACATTATTGCCACTATCTCTAGCACTTCGCCATTCCGACGGGTACTTGTGCGGCAAACCTGCAGATCGAAAGTACAAGGTCACTTATGTATTTTACATGGACGATCTTAAGATCTATGCTAAAAACAAAGAGTAACTACATCTAGCTCTAGGGATTGTCGAGCGATATACTAAGGAAATTGGAATGGAATTTGGGTTAGGCAAATGCGCCAAGGTTTATTTGAAGCGAGGAAAACTCAATGGCATCCATTGAAGATCCTGAGCTCGTTGATAGAAGCGCTATACGACACCTTTTCGCTGGAGAGACTTATACATACCTGTGCATGCCACAGAGACGCATTCAGGATGTGACATCTATAAAGGATACTCTCCGAAGCAGATACAAACGTCTCATCCGACAGATTTTGTCTTCCGAACTGTCGGCGATGAATAAAGTATCTGCAACGAACATGCTTGCCGTCCCGGTAGTACTCTATTCATTTGGAGTAGTTCCATGGACGAAGAGCGAGCTCAGATCCCTTGATATCGGGACAAGAAAGATTATGCACATGAACAAAAGCATGCATCTTAAGTCTTCCGTTTCGCGACTGTACATCTCACGGCGTCAATGTGGTCGAGGAATATTGAGTCTTGAATGTCTTCACAACAGGATTATTCTGGGTATAGCACATAGAGTTGCAAATGGAAGAGACCCTCTTCTTAAAATGGTCAGGAATCACGAAGAATTAGGCAAAGGAGCGTTTCTGTACAAAGCAGCGGAGGAGGCTGCTGAAACAGTCGGACTTGACTTCAGTATTACGGGTGAGCAAAATGCATCAAATCTTATCTATCTTGAGTACTCACTGCTGAAGAAAAACTTCCGTGAACAGCTCTTTGATAAGAGGATACGCGGTATCTTCCACAGAAATGTGAAGGATCAGTCAATGTCTTGTGAACTAACGTTTGCTTTCCTTAAACCGCCCGGATTGAAGTCTGGTACGGAGGGTTTCATTTTTGCATGCCAAGACGGTGTCATTTCCACCTTAACATACCGCCGCCACATTTTGAGCTAAGGCGTTCCAGATGATAGCTGCAGGGCGTGCCATGCACACCCCGAGCATTTAGCTCACATACTATCTAGTTGTCCAACTCACGCAGCAACGACCTGCATTCAAAGGCACAATGCGGCACTAAGGGTGCTTTATTAACATCTCTGTCACTCTTACGGCATTAACCTTAATATTGCTCCTCTAAATGCTCCTAGGGAAATCGAGTCAATTATCGAGCATGGGAATTGCCGCATATACTGGAACTTTATATTCTCGACAATTCTTTCTGTTGCTCACTCGTGGCCTGACATGGTTCTTCTTGACTTCGAGAAGCGAACCAAGTTCGTTCTCGAATTTTCGTCACCGGCCGACAAAAAGATCATAAACAAGGAGAATGAATAGAAAGAGAGGTATCGAGACCATATAAGGGAGTTGCAACGATTGTACCCGGAATATTCTGTTAAACTAACGTCCTTATCATCGGCGCTCTTGGAGGTGCCAAGCTTTCACTTGCTAATGGCCAAAAAAGCATTAAGAAGAAACTTGAATGTAACAACCTATCTCACGGTCGTGGGACGTGGTTGTGGCTGAAATTTTACCGCCATTTCGCTGGGAGCGTGTGCAATTTTCCAGATTAGCACCGGCTCCCGATGAAATCCTACGGTTGTCCTTATGATAAATTTTTAATTATATAAACTATACGTATTAAACGTTTTTGCTCAATTGTTGCAGATAAAATTAAACTACTTACATATATAAATTCGATAATTCATATCATCTCTAGTAGTTATACGCAAATACTAAAATATCTTTATAATGTTCACAGTGAACACATAACGTTCAGATTAACCCATACGTGCACGCGCAGCGGCACTCCGTACCACACTTTTGAAAAACTTCAATTTCGGCGGCAACCACGTCCAGAGGCGACTTGACCGCCCCCAATATTCTGTCTCAACCATCAAGTGAACAGCATGAAAGCTTTGACAAATCACATGTGACCACTGCCAGTTGGAAATTGATACTAACAGCGAAACCGAATGATTCCTTTTTTTTGCCTGGTGTTTCCCTAGTTTATTTTCACTTTGATTCATTTGTTTTCAAGGCCATTTTGTGCTACTAAAAATGTATTATTATTCATATTTACTTTGGACTACGTCAGGTGTAATTAGCCAAATAGTTTGTCTGATTTCTGATTTTTATTTTCTGTGATTTCTGAGTTAATTTTTTTAAATGGTAATGTAGTGGGTACTACACCTTACTTTTTTAGGTCAATAAAAACGTCCTACTGGCTGTTATACTTGGTCTATTGACCTTACACACCAATTTCAAATCCTTGACGTTACTTTACTAGTACCGCGCTTGCAAATAGTGTCGAAAATGCAAGAGCGGTACTAAGTGCCGTCCGCGTGTACAAATCTGAAACCAAAGGGTGCGTGCACATATGGATTAAATTGCATGCATAATAAATCTGAAGGATAATTTTTTTCTGAAACAAGATTAAAACAGTTGACAACTACGTGAAAGCTGCAAATGTGTTTCCACATTTTCATTGTTTAAAAGGGTTTTTATCCACTTTCAGACAGGAATTATTCTTTGGAATGCTCTGTTTCCCCCCCTCACACAAATTATTTACGCTTCTTGCAAATGAAACTCTTTCGAATTTTTAACTATTTATTTTGAGGGTTAATTAAGTTAAAATCTGACAGTATTTCAATTTTTTTAAAAAGCTTTAACTTTTTTCCGGCTCTTCAAAATAAGTTTTCTCTTTAATTCAATTTTCCTTATCTCTTTGAAAATGTTAAAAAGTTTAGAAATAAAAGTGTGGTAGCAAAATGTTAAGAACAGAAATATTTCCTAATATTAAACAATCATTTACAATTTCAACATTTTCTTCTATCAATAAGGCTTAGCAATATTAACTTTTTTCTGACTCTTCAAAATAAGTTTTCTCTTTAATTTAATTTTCCTTATATCTTTGAAAATGTTAAAAAGTTTAGAAATAAAAGTGTGGTAGCAAAATGTTAAGAACAGAAATATTTCCTAATATTAAACCATCATTTACAATTTCAACATTTTCTTCTATCAATAACGCTTAGCAATATTAAGAAGTACATTTTATGACGAAGTAAAGTTAGTTGTTATGAAATTTGGATATAGAAAATTTATAGTTCAGAAAATGTATAAATCTAATTAATAGATAAACAACCTGAAAACAGTCGCTAAAAGTTATTTTCACTCAGTGCCGCAGCCAATAATGTTTTTGACCATGTTTTTTCCACAGATACCCCCCAACCCCATTCCACATAACAAATCGTAACAAAACAAGAAGACGTTCCTACCGGGTACTTCAAAATCCCATTTAATGAACATGGCAGCTTCCCAAATATGGCCCAAAAATCAGAAAACCACGTTTGTACGTATTAGTGTTACTCTTTCACAATTTCTGTCATCTTTTTCATGCAAGTTATTACTGATGGACAATTTGAATATTTTCCATTACCTTTTAATATATTTTCAATTGTTAACAAAAAACTAAATTATTTAAACAATTATTTATTCCTAGAAAATGTACAAAATAAACGTATCTTCTGACTAAAATGTTGTTGTTTGTCATTATTTGGAGTAGTAAATTTTTAGAAAAACATTATGTAATTATTTAAATAATTATTCATTGTCTATTTTCAGTATTTTTTTAAATTGAGCTAGAGGTATCAATTTCCTATTCAAATTAATATCCTTTGCTGCCTTTTGTTGCATAATTTTTATACATTTATTTTAAAGATTTGTAACTTTATATTTGCTTAAACAATATTTATTTGCTTAAGCAGTTTTTTCGAAAATTAAAAAACTAAAATAAAATAGAACACATAGCATTATATTTTTGACTGTATGGGGCATAGATAGTATACATATCCCACTTTTTAGTTGCTTCAACCAATATAATTTGTTTAAATAATTACTTTTTTAAAAATACTTTTAAAATTTTAATTAATTTGATGTTTTCCATTTTATTTAATTTTGTTATTTATCGAAAAATAAGTCCTAAAGAAAAAAATGTTTAAACACATAGAAATTTAGTGAATATTAGAAGAAATTTTTTTAAATTATGTCATTATTCAACCAAATGTAGCATAGAATAACTATTTGAGTTGACGTCTATGGCTCAATTTTTACAAGTTTTGAAATTAAACAATTAATAATCGTTTAAATAATTACAATGATACAATATTCAATTTTAATAAGAAAAAACTATAATTTTTATTTTTTTAGAAAAAATAATTGTTTGAATATTTTTAATTTGTTTAAACAATTGAAAATTGTGTACACAGTCATTTTAAGTATACAAATTATCCATTGATAATTATTTACATGAAATAGATGACGGAAATTGCTAAAAAGTAACAATAATATGTAAAAATGTAGTTTTTTCATTTTTAGGTGATATTTGAGGCTCTGTGGGGAAGGTGTGGGTGGGTTGAAATTTAGTTGACACTCCTCCTCCATCCCTAAAAAGTTAGGCACGTTTCGATGAATCTCTGAAACATGAGTTTAATTTTTCGTAAAATTAATATTTCCACATGTTAATTAAATGGGATTATAAAGTGCATTTTTGGTTCATCCTGTTGTGAACGCTACCCAAGCTCCTGGCATGTCACATACAATAACAAATTACTTATTGACAATTAGTACCCAGATCCACAGCTTTTGCAGAAGTAGGCAAAAATTTTCCTACTCTTGCCGTTTATTCCTTTCTTGAAGTGAGTCTCTTTTATCCCTCTATCTTTAATCCCTCGTCGTTGATAATTCTCAAGTCCTCCACTTTCATATCTACAACTTCGATTAAACTACTCACTTTTTAGAGGAAGACCTTAAAATCTTCATAAGTTAGTATTTCCTCGATTTTCTTCCAAAGTGCCCCAATCTGCCCGTGAACACTATCAGCTTTCATGTATGTGTGGCCGACCTCCAGGTATTTCAAAGTAACAGCTTGAGGACCCCACACAGCATTCACGGTTTGCAAAAGCATTTAAAAAATTGTCCAATTTTTGTTTTGCGCAGCGCAGTTGTCCATCCAAAAAATGAAATTTTTGGATAAAGAATTTTCGGCAGGCAGGATCACCTTTAAATAAGATGACGCGAAATCCTTTGCTGTGCGACCTGTTATTACCTCGTGCCACACAACGCAAAGTTTTCAGCTTTGTGCTCGAAGAGATGCGAAAGCTTCATTCATTACCACCAAACGACTGACAGAAAAACTGTTTTTTGTTGTCATTTTTGGCAGAATGATTATTTTCTACATATCGACGGCATAAATGTCGGTGGTGGCATCACAAGTAGCTTCTTTATCCTGACAGTTAGCTTTCCGGGCCTACATGTAATAAATCTTATGCTCTTCCTACTTCTTGCAGAAATCACATTCTGATGATTGAGCGTTTTCAATTTCCGCAGGGCACTGATGGTGTTTTTGCCTCTCGCACAAATCGCAGACATCTTGTTTCGGCCTATCAAAACGATGTTCTCTTTCACGAACACCGTTCGATATGTCTCGCGGGAAACTGGGAAATTTGTAAATTTCTCCATAAAATTGTTGTACATAATCTGCAGGTTCAGCTTGGACTCTGAGTAACTTTCGATTAGGAGAACTGGCGGCACGATAGTGGGATATTTGCGGATGATAAGAGATTAGGTGTTCCAGAATCCGCCCACCATCCTTTGATCCCTGGGATTGTCGTCCGCGCTTTGCAAAAGTGTCCGGTAACCCAGCATCTCCTGATTTTCCAAGCATTAATTCGTGCATTCTTCCACATGTCTTTAAGCCGAGAGTACTCAAGAACATGCTCTTACACACATTAATTTTTTCTTCCTTATTGGACATTGTGTAGATATAAGTAGAGTTTCTTTTGTCCTCTACATTTTGGATTTCTTTTAGTTTTCTTCTTTTAACTTCTTCTGATGAAATATGGGCATCCAGGAACAGTGGACGTTCACCGAAGCCCAACGAGTGGAAATGATCGAAAAGCAGCTTCCTTTCTTCTGGTAGAAATTTCTTTGAGCATTGCTCTCTGCAACTTTCTTTGCAAGGTGGCAATAAATTATACTTGGTTTTCGTGGAGGATTCCGTGACAGCTACTGTAAAAATAAAAGTTACAAAAAAAGTGTTAAAATAATTATTATGTATCATTGAGAAAGAAGGTGGGTCAGAAATTGAAAAAAATCTGTCATTCAACTATATATCTTCAATCGAAAACAGTTGATTTTAACGAAAAAATACGCAAAGAAATTCATTTTAACTACCAAAAAGAAGTCAACGAAAGCAAAAATGAACTTTTTAACTAATAGTTAAATTTCCAAAAATTCATTTTATAACAAAAATGAAAGAACTACACACCTGTGGTAAAACAAATTCATTTTCAAAAAAACATACGAAATTTAGAAAAAATTACTTGCACTTTTAATCAAAGAAATTGATTTTGATGTAAAATAATGAATCTTGATCAACAAAAAAAATAATTTTGTAGAGCAATAGTTAGATTTTAGATATGTAATATCACAAATGGCAAACCAAAAGATCAATTTCCTACTAAAAAAGAGAAGACCCCGAATCAACCGCTTAACATTATAAATTTCGTTGAAAATAGACAATTTTAAAAGGTCAAAATGTTTCCTATTACTATTCCTGTGAAAGTTTTTATTGGTGCTTTCGCCTTTTAATGCATAAATAATCAATATAAACAACTTTACAATTCAAAATTGTCGAATTTTAACCCAAATATTTAGGGGTTAATTTGGGGTGGGTTCCAAATGCGTTAGAGAGATTAAACTTTTTAGAGTTTCTTTCGCCACTTAATGCAGGAACAATCAATAAAAACATTTTTACATTCAAAATTACGTATTTCTTAAGAATTTTAACATATTTAGGGGTTCATTTTGGGTGGGTTTAACATGCTAGAGGGATGAAACTTTTTAGTGTTGCTTTTGGCACTTAATGCAGGAATAAACAATTAAAACATTTTTACAATTCAAAATTGCCAAATTTCAACCAAAATATATAGGGGTTGATTTGGGGTGGGTTTCAAATGCGCTAGATGAATAAAACTTTTTAGTGGTGGTTTTGAAACTTAATGCAGGAAAAATCAATTAAAACGTTTTTATAATTTAAAATTGCCTAATTTCAACAGAATATGTAGGGGTTGATTTAGGGTGGGTTCCAAATGCGCTAGAGGGATGCAAGTTTTTAGTCGTGCTTTCAGAACATAATTCAGCAATAATCAGTGAAAACATTCAGACTTTTCAAATATTGCATTTTCCATTCGTTCCTGTTTTTGTAAGCGTTTCGAACTTCAAACTCATTAACTAGTGCGCACTTGGCGCGAACAATTCTCTGCGTATTTACAATTAGCATACATGCGCGGAAATACAGGACAAAAAATATTTTTTACGAAGTACTCACATTTTCTGCTTCTTTAGTGAGGCTGCACACAAACTGGAGTTTTACTATGCAGTTTAAATTTAAAAAAACAACAATTCACTGAACAAAAATATATAAAAAAGTATTAGTAACTTCTTTATTCTTATTTTCTGTCTTTACGGAACGTTAATTACTTGAATAATAATTTTATTAAAATAAACATAAAAACTGTAAGAAAAAAGATTTAAAATTCTACAAAATACTCTTTCGTTGTTCTTCAGAATAAGCGTTTCTCGGTTGATTAATTTGAAAATTAAAGTATTAACGTTATGAAAGTTTATTAACTATTATTTTAAACTTTTATTACAAAAATAGAATGAGAATAGAAAGGTTTGCACTTGTAATGGTTGAAAAAATAAATAACCATGAGCATGAAGCAATGTTTGTACGAATTACCAAATATTACTGACATCTGAATAGCCTAAAAATCGGCCGACGACTGCCGACATTGGTCGACGCTTTTTTGACGTACTGACTATTCAACCGTAATAGTGGCGTATCTCTCCGACAGTATATTCATTCACGAGTATTTAAAAAAGAATTCAATTCGGTTGAAAATTGACGAGTTGTCGATTATTTGCACGAGCAAATCCAAAATACCCTACTGTGCGCGGTGCCTATTTTCACGCACGACGTGCGTTCAGATAAGAAAAAAGATGTATCGTCCATGGAGGCGCATATGCCAGGAATCTCGTGTAACGTACGTGCATGCGCGCATGATGCAAGCACTAAGTGCGCGTACGAAGAGGGTCTTAAAATTGTTTATTTATAATAAAATAAAGTAGGAAAAAGATTTAATTTGATAGTTTTATTTCAGAAATGCAACATTATGACATATTTCATAGGGTAATGAAACTAATTACCGAGGGAGGTCAGAGGATACTAACCTATTTATAATTCTTGTGTCGAATGCGAGATCAATATGAATCTCCGTTAAATATGCAAATACGTCAAAAGCGTAAAACCGGCGGACTGGAATTACTTTAAAGTCGTCAGACCTTTTTAGAACAAGCACTATAAAGTCCGCCAGTGATGGCAATGTGGCTGCCATGAAGGTCCGTTAACCTAGCACCTCCACAATCGAATTTTGGGCCTTTGCATGGCTCAGAATTTTGTGCTTGTTTGGGCTTTTTTTGGGCGTCAATTAAAATTTTTGGGCTCCTTTACTTTTTTCAAAAAATCAATTTTCTTGTGGAGGTCCCAGGTTACATTAAACCAGCACCTCTACTACGTAAAATCGGTAAATAATAAAAATTCAATTCCATCAGAATTTTGGGCTTTTTTTGGGCCCTTTATGTCTGCAAAAAAATTTTCCTAAGCCAACCCTAGCTTCCAAAATCAACCCCCTTTAAAAAAATGGAAAATTTTCAGTAATTTAATCACAGGATATTTTTGGGCTTCTTTTGGGCAAAAATTAAATTTTTTTAGAATTTTACAATGGAAATAGAGTCTCTGAATTTTGGGCTTCTCAAAAATACCCACTGTAATTTTTTGACTCCAATCCTTAACGTAAAAATGAACTCCTCTCTTCCACGGAAATACAACTTTCTAAAAATAACCTTTTTTTAATTTTACAATGTAAATAGAGTCTCTGATTTTTGGTCTCCTCGAAAATACCCACTACAATCTTTGGGCTTCAACCCTTAACATCGAAAATGAACCCCTCTCTACCACGTAGATACGACTTTCCAAAAATTGACTTTTTTTAAATTTTAGAATGAAAATAAAGACTCTGAATTTTGGGCTCCTCGAAAATACCTACTATGATGTTTGGGCTACAACCCTTAAAGTAAAAGTGAACCCCTCCCTGCCACGTAAATACAACTTTGTGAAATATAACTTTTTTTAGAATTTTACAATTTCAATAGTCTCTGATTTTTGGGATCCTCGAAAATACCCACTACGATTTTTGGGCTCCAACCCTTAACGTAAAAATGAACCCCTCTCTACCACGTAAATGCAACTTTGCAAAAAATAACTTTTTTATATAATTTTACAATATCAATAGAGTCTCCGATTTTTGGGCTCCTTAAAAATACCTACTACGATGTTTGGGCTCCAACCCTTAAAGTAAAAA
>NC_046661.1:23424579-23432304 GCF_010883055.1 Belonocnema kinseyi
TCCAGGAAAATACCCACTACAAGTTTTGGGCTATAACCCTTAACATCGAAAATGAACTCCTCTCTACCACGCAGATACGACTTTCCAAAAATTAACTTTTTTTAGAATTTTACAATGGAAATACAGTCTCTGAATTTTGGGCTTCTCGAAAATACCCACTACAATTTTTGGGCTCCAATCCTTAACGTAAAAATGAACCCCTCTCGTCCACGTAAATACAACTTCGTAAAAAATAACCTTTTTTTTAATTTTACAATGTAAATAGAGTCTCTGATTTTTGGTCTCCTCGAAAATCCCCACTACAATTTTTGGGCTTCAACCCTTAACATCGAATATGAACTCCTCGTTACCACGTAGATACGACTTTCCGAAAATCAACATTTTTAAAAATTTTACAATTTCAATAGAGTCTCTGATTTTTGGGCTCCTCGATAATACCCCTACGATTATTGGGGTTCAACCATTAACTTAAAAATGAACCCCTCTCCGCAACGTAAATACAACTTTGTAAAATATAACTTTTTTTTAGAATTTTACAATGAAAATAGAGACTCTAAATTTTGGGCTCCTCGGAAATACCCACTACGATTTTTGGGGCTTCAACCCTTAACGTCAAGAATGAACCCGTCTTTGCCACGTAAATACAATTTTATGAAAAAATAACTTTTTGTAGAATATTAATATAACAATAGCGTCTCTGATTTTTGGGCTCCTGGAAAATACCCACTACGATTTTTGCGCTTCAACCCTTTTTAAACGAGCTACAGTGTTCATATTGTTTTAAAATGGCCTCTGGCACTCACTTCTGACGTTAATTTGTTGGAATAAACGACGCGGAAAAGATTTGTATTGCATACATATTAAAAAAATTGAAAAAAGAAAGGTGGGTACATGGGTACCCTGGGTGTGCGGACAACGTGGGTAAATTTGGGTGTGCACACAAGGGTTAATAAATTCCAAGGAATTAATCAATAATTTCAATAACTTGAAGGAATTTCAAAGCTTTCGAAGTATTTTAGTATGAGTTTTCTACACTTTCGGAAGATGGGGAACGATTTTACAGGACCTATAAGGTTTTAAGATATGTTAAAAGATTTGTATGTATTTTTATACATTTTCCAGGAATTCAGTTGTGTTTTTAAATTAATTATTTAATTGATTCAGAGGGTTAATTGATAGAGTGTTACAATAATTATTTCAAGTTCCACGGTATTTTCAAACGATTCTGAACCATTTAATATATTTTAAGTTAATTTAAATCTTAAAAAGAAATTTTCAATTTATTTCAGTAGTTTAATTAAATTTTTAACAGTTTTTAAGTATTTGACAATTTGAGGATATTGTAAAAGCCTTGGAAGTATTTCAGAATATTAAAAAAAATTACGAGGCATTTCCAAGACCTTTCAACAATTTCAAAGTATTTCCAAGGTTTCTAATATCTTTAAGGGATTTCAAGAAATATGCCTGCTGTTGTAAAGATTTTTATAGAATTTCGTTATTTCGTGATTACATGAAGAATTAAAGTACAATATTTTATAACCAACGTTCTTATAGGACATTGGTTTATTTCATAAAAAATGATTTACAAATCAAACATATATTATTCTAAAAAGGTATTTTTGAAATCTCATTTCCCTATATATTAATTTTTTTTATTATTTAATGAAGTTTCAGATCGTCGGTTCGAATGTTTCAATTCGATCAGCCCGTCGCTCGAATCTCCGAAACCGAACTTCGAAGCGTGCTATTTTCGGTTCGAATTTTTCGATTCAATCGGACCCTCGCTTGAATGTCGAAAATCGAACTTCGACGCGTGCTTTTGTCGGATCGCATTTTTCGATTCGATTGGCCCGTCCGTCGAATCTCAAAAATGCGACATTCGAGCCGTGCTACGGTGTATCAGTGATTCACTTTTTCACATACTTTCTTTCAATTAGGTGAGCATAGTCCATCAATAAACCGAAAGTAATCGGCAGTTCCCATTAATAAATTAATCAACTATAAAAATATGAAAACAGAATTAAGAATTTTAAAACACAATTTCTCTTTTATTTATAAACGTTTTCAATTCGAAAAGTTTTATATGTATACAAAATAAAGATTTTATGAATTTGATTACATATTCTCCGAATTCTTGTACATATTATTTTCACAAGTATTAAACTTAATAAAATAAAAGTTTCAGCGACGAATAATGATTATTTCCTTTATACACTCAGACTCTCAGAGAAAAAGTTGTCTTGAAACAAAAGCATCATCCTTTTTACTGTTTTGTTTCGAACCACGTGATAATCGTTTTTAAACAAACGGAGTTATTTAGCTGCAAAATTTGGTGAATCCTGTCGCAAAAGGATCATATTTTCTGCAAAAAGATCCTTTTTGTCACGAATGAAAACCCTCTCAACCTTAAGTATAAGAGGAACTTCCATTGGCGTCAAAAAGCATCCTTTCAAAGCAAGAGAAAATTTCTCTGAATGTACTTATTTGCAATTTTGTATTATTGTACTATGCAAACTTATTACATTTTCCTTATCTTAGTGGTCTAAATAACAGATTAAAATGCATTTATGCTTTCTAAAGTACTATTAAATATAATAAATAATAATTATAATTTAAAATAAATATTAAAATATCTGATTCAGCCTGAATGCAATTTTAATGTTTGTCGGCGACTTGTTTAATTTAGATTATTTATAATTTTTATAGTTATTTGTCACGAAATTTCGAATTTATTTAAGGTTTTTCAATGTTGAAAGTATATCAAAATTCTTAAATTTTGCTGATTTAGAAGTTCAAAAGTCAAAACCTTTTAATTCGAAATGTAAGAAAGTAAAAAATTGTTAATATAAACCATCAAAATTACATAATATCCCATCGTGAAACTTAACACATGCATAATTTGTAATTGTAGATTTTCAAATTTCAAAAATCTTTAATTGTAAAGATTTAAAATTTCTACAATTTTAAAGAGTTGCAATTAAAAATGGTTGGATTATATAAATGTTAAATTTTAAATGATTAAATTTGCAATACATACATTTGAAAGGTATGTAATTTTGAACCTTTTTTTATTAATCGTTTAATTTTGAATGCTTAAACTTAATAACTATTCAATTTTAACCATTTTTAAGATTTCAAATCGAACATTCATTAATTTTATATGTGTTCATTTTCGAAACATTTCATTTTTAAAATAAAATCTGCTATATTTTAAGTGTAAAATAAAAAATGATATAATTTTGAGTGAGTTTACATTCTAATCCTAAAGAGAAAGTATTAGTTTTATGTAAAATTTGACTTGGTCGGTTTTCATTGAATCTTCACGTTTAAAGACCCCCTGTTCCAGAAAAAAACAATTTCTAAAAAGGTGTCTGTCTGCCTGTAGTTGTAGTAGATGTGGTGGTTTCGGAGTTACAATATTTGCAAAATTTGCACAAAAAACGAAAATTAAAATTTTCGCCAAACAGCGCACGATATAAGGAAAGCCGAGATAATGAAAACGCTACTTTTTTTAAAACTATACAAGATCACCATAAAAACTGTCTGCATTTTGTTGAAAAATTGAAAATCCAAATTTTCATCACACAAAAAAAGTCCACCTCACAGTCAAACTATGTAAGATACAAAATATGATGAAAAAATAAGAATTAGTGCACCGACAAATATTTACAAATATTTTAATTATAAGTTTTTGAAAAGACATGTTATTTTTTTTATTTGTAAAAAACATTAGAAATAAAAATTAAGTTTTTTCAGAAACGACACAAGCTACACAAGAAACATAAAGACAAAGTTATTCACACAAAGAGCTACGAATTTTTTGGTAATCATTTCATTATAGGATACAATGCCATGAAAAATGAAATTACAAACAAACGAATTCGACCTTTAACTCTGAAAGTCCTATGCGAAAATGTGGGAGAAGTACAATAACCAAGCACGTAGTTCGATGTAAACATATTACGCAATAGCAAATTGACTACTGGCACAGTACTGAGCTAGCACTGACAGCGTTGGCCAAATACTTACCGCCAGTACTGGCGAAGTGATAGCAGATCCTTGGGATAATAACTATTATCGGTACTGGCTTTCACGACTGCGCCCTTGCCGTCAGACAGTACTGGCAGTCTGTGCTGGCGCAGTACTACACACGCATATTAGACAGAGTTAATCCGACGCTCGTTTAAACTCATAACAAGAAGAGGCCTGCATAATATGTGTGAACTATAATATCACTCAAAGGATAGATTAACTTTATTTTTCGTATGAATTTCTATAGAGTCATTACGAAAATAACATTTTGAAGTTATATTAAGGGATCGAAAGCACATAAAATCACCGATCCTCCAAAGTAAACCAAAACCGATATTAAAATGAGTGGCAAGAAATTTGAGCCACACAGATTCATTATGAGAAACTAGGGGAAATTCCTCATTCAGAGACCGTGTTTTCTCATCTGGAGCAACGTGACGTGTTGTCTTCAAACTATCAGTCACCTGTCAAGATGATTTTGTCGGGCATTATTTGGGTCAAATAGATGTTGACTCAGTGGGCCCACAAATGCTAAACTTATCCTTTATGCGTCTTTCGACGGACGTCTTAAGGACGTCCAAACCGACATGACATTCAAACCATTAAAGCCGGGATGTAAAAACTGAGTCGTGACGGTGTGCATCGAAATTGATGCTGGGCCCGTTCGAAGAAATTTCTTCTAGATTTTCTGCATTTAACAAAGTAAAGTTAGCTGGTGGTTGAAGGGAAAATACCCAATTGTATTTGTAGACATCACAAAGCGAATAATTGCTTGGACAGGTGTTCAGGTGGCTGGCAGCGCGGTTCAGCACTCCACAACTCTCAACACGAGCCAAAATTCATTCTCAAAATGATATATTTACCTAGATGCACAGAAAAACGCTGGTGTTAAATTTGTTGCAACTCAAATTTCATGGTTCTCCCAATGAGCATTTGATAGAATTTTCAGTCTCAAATGTATTCCTCTTAACGTAGGTACACAGCTGGGCATCTAGGAGAAAGTCTCATTTGTAGACTGAATTTTGGCTCATGCCGAGTTGTGGAGTGCTAAACTGCGCTGTAAGTCGTCTGAACACCTGTCAAAGCAACTATTCGCTTTGCGGTATTACACTAAATAATTGTTAATAAGGAAATTAATTTCAATATTATTCACCTAATTTTCAACTTTCTTTCGTTCACCAGTGCATACTAGTCACTTAGAATAAAGTCATAACTTCCTAATGCAACCTCCAAATATTAGGTTAGTCATGGCCGTCGACATTTAAACTAAAGCCGGGATGTATAGAAAAAGTCATGACCGTCTACATTTGGGTGGCTCAAAAACGCTTTCTTTTTTTTACAGGGCAACGATCCCCCCAATTTCATTCCAAATCCGAAAAAAGAAATTCCCTAATTTTTATTATTTTTATTTTTCGATTTTAACAGGTGCCCGTTTTGAGTTGAAGATTCCCATGTAAAATGCATGGGGAAAAATCACTTTTTTAAGTTTTTGGAATAATTTTTCTGGGTTGGAAAACCTGTGACGGGAAAGTATGGGGGCCTGTTGAGCATTATCCAACGAAGAATTTTATGTATCAGACATATGGGGTTGACACCTCTATTACACCTTGACGAGTACCTGAAAACTACCCTTTAAACAAAAACTGTCAATTCTTCATGAAATCGACCTTTTTAGCACTGTATTATCATTTTTTTTTAAATTAAAATTATTAATATTGGTCTAGAGGCATATTTATTATCATTGCCTAATTAATTATTAATTACTTAAACAAATGAAATTTGTTTAAATACTTCTTTTCTCGAAACCCCCCCCCCTAAAATTATTTCCATTAGTCTAGTGGAATATATAATAACATTGGTTTATTAATTTGTAATTGATTAAACATATTAAAAAATTATTTAAACAAATTACAATTGTTTAAATAATCAAAAATTAGGTAACCCACGATAATAAATATCCCACTAGATTTTAAGTAAAAAATAAAAAAATACATTATTCAAAAGGTCGATTTCATGAAAAATTGACATTTTTTATTTTTAGGGTAGTTTTGAGGTACTCGTGGGGGTGTGTTAGGGGTGTCAAACCCATATTTCTGATAAATGAAATTCTCCCTTGGATAATTCTCTACAGGCTCCCATATTCTCCCGTCACATTTTTTCAAACTCTAAAAAATTATTCTAAAAAGTAAAAAAAGTGATTTTTCCCCATGCATTTTACATGGGAAACTTCAAGTCAAAAACCGGTACCTGTTAAAATAAAAATATGAAAAAAATTAGGGAATTTCTTTTTTCGAATTTGGAATAAAATAGGGGGGGGGGTCGTTACCCTCTAGCATGCAAAACAATTTTGCCATGAATTTTTGGACCACCCTAGTCAGCATATACAATAAGGTATTTTCACTTCAATCACTAGCTAACTTCACTTCGTTGAATGCTAAGGGCATAACAATTTACCAAATGCATGCGAATCTGTTAATTTTGTCTCTATTTTTCTATTATCTTTGCAAAAATTAATTTTTTCTATATAAGTTCATTTGAATAAATAAAATAAAATTGATTTAATTTTAATAGGGGTTTTCATGAAAATAAAATTTTATTTACTTAGAAACTTTTAAAAAGTGGTCTAGTTCCATGCTCTATAATACAAAAAAGCAGGGAGTGGTGGGACAACTAACGCCGCGCTGGAGATGTTAGGAACTAATCAACCAAATGGGATCACCATTTTGTTTTCAGATTCATAGGGCTGGAATCTTTTCACGTGAAAACGTTTTATGGCAAAGTATCATATGTTTCATGAAACATAGGGATGAGAAGAAAAATTATTTTGTGCATGCGCAGATTGGCTTGGCCTCTAAGGTCAGCTTAGGATTTTATCTTATCAGTTTAAATTTTCCCGCCGCTATATTTGAAACATTAAAATGTTTCAAGCAAGTCCCAATGTTTCATCAAACTTTTTATCAGACTGAAGTTTCATGAAACTTTACAAGCCTACTCATCGTGAAAAACAACTTTATGTTTTTATGATGCAATTATAGTTACCTTATTTTTCATGTACTATATGACACTAGCAACTGCAAGATTAGATAACTTTACACTTCCGTAGATTATCTTTGGTGATAATCTTTGATAATCTTTGGTGGTTTGAGTATCATGTAGGTTTTGATTAACCTAAGAATCGGATATTATATCACGCCAAGTACAATTTTTATTCCAAGACGCTAATAGTCACTTGCAAATGGGAGGAAATTAAAAGTTTTGTGATTATTACATTGTACTTGGACATCGATTTCGGTGTATATTAGAGGATCGGCGATTTTCTGTGTGCTCAGATGTGCAACTACGTTGATAGAAATAAATATGAGACTGAAAATTCTCAAAAATTCTCGTTATGAGACCAATGACATTGGAGCACCAGCGTTTTTCTGTGAGTTCTTAAAGTTTAGTAAACGTGTGCTTTGAGAATAGTTGCATTTTTTACATGATTTAAAGTTTTGGAATCTATGATCTAAAAGTATAGAATTCGAGACATGAGAACAAAGGGGCGCGGCTTAATGCCTGAAACTTTGAGACCTATGCTTTAAGGGCAAGGGTTTTCAGATTTTAGTGCTCACGCTAATTCGCAATAAAATCAAGGAATAGTGCCGTGAATTATTCTCCTGTAATTTCTTTCCGTGTACGTGTTTTTATTATAAT
>NC_046661.1:23432404-23451375 GCF_010883055.1 Belonocnema kinseyi
CCCAAGTCTTGGCTAGACGATGACATGAACAATTCACCTAGTACTGCGCCAGCATTGGTCCGCCATGATTTGGCTGAACGTCGGCAAGACCACTAGCTCAGTACTGGTTAGATATAAGTAACGGCTCAATGCAGGCATTTCCCATTGAGTACCGAGCGCAAAGTGCGAGATCCAACAGGTAAGTGCCCTAGGCGCGCTCAAACTTGTAATGGTCCATTTTTCAATATTGTGATAAGTAATAATGATAACATTGATTTATTTTTTCGAAATACCTATCGTTTTTTATCATGTAACATATGCTTCCGCGATTCGTATATAAAAAAGGAACTATTCAGAAACTTCTAGGACTTTAATCAGCGTATGTAAGTGTAATAAGTATCTATTTTCACTAAATAATGGTACCTGTAATTAATTCATTTTTTTGAAGAACTTCCTCAACACTGCATATAGTTTTAAGTTTCAATGATTCTCCATTCAAATAAAATATGTATTGAAAATAATCTTTCGCTATGCACTGATGAGGATTGTACAGCCAAGTATCGAGACGCTGCTTTCGCTACGAGTGGAAATCTTTCTTTACTTCTTCTTCACCACGTGTGTTCTCAGTCCTAATATAATATTCAGAGACTGCATAAATTCACATTCTAGTCCTTCTTCCGTTCTGTTTCTTTAAATGTTCTAGGGCTGAACATTTAACGATGCTGTTTTTTTATCCGAATTTTTATTAAAACTTTTAAATTTTTACTAATAACGAGTAATAATAATTAAGAATATCTGCAAAAAACTATGTGCAAAGATTTAAAAAAAAAAACATTAAAATTTTTGAAATTTGTGTTGACACGAAATTGTGATTTTCCCAACAGCCAGGCAACCAAAAGAGCACAAAGAAAAATATGAACTAACTGTTGATCACGCGAAATTTTGACTTTCCCACTTGCCGGGCAATCTAGAGCGTACAAAAAAATATTAACTGTACAAACAGCACAAACAATGTAAAAACGTTAGCAAAAAGAACATTGAAAAATTTTAATTTCGGATGGATGGCACTAAATTCGTATTTTTCCCTAGTCGGGCAACCAAGAGGGACCAAACGTTAGTATGAAATGTGCAAACAGTACAAGCGACGTACAAACATATGTACAAAGAAAAACTGAAAAA
This sequence comes from Belonocnema kinseyi, assembly GCF_010883055.1. Classification (NCBI taxonomy): domain Eukaryota; kingdom Metazoa; phylum Arthropoda; class Insecta; order Hymenoptera; family Cynipidae; genus Belonocnema; species Belonocnema kinseyi. Next base: position 23,433,563 of record NC_046661.1, read on the forward strand.
TTATTATTTCTACAGTGTTTTCATAGTCTTGAAAAGCTTACTCTTTCATCTGATGAGTTAACAAAAATAAACTGTTGAATATTCCATTTCATATTTAATCCAATTGTCTACAGTTTAATTTTTCAATAAAAATAAGTGAAACAAATGATATATTTATATCACTTTTAATGATAATTAAATAAATTTGACAAAAAAATGTTTTTAGTACTTTAAATGATTAAATCTGAAGCTTTAATAGTTTGAACACAAACTCAAACTAATAATATGAATGGTAAGGACCGATACTAACAAGTTTGGCTTTGTACGCGACAAATTGGAAAACAATAATATTTGATCAATTTTTAATATTTAAATTATAATAGGAAGAAAATGTATGCTATTATTTTAATTTATGATAATAAGTTATTGTAAATTTGTTCTTAAATTGTTTTTAAGATGACGAGCAGCTGTAATTAAAAAGAAAATGCGATCTGCAAATAACTTTTAGTTAAAATCAATTAAAATCGCTTATACCTTTATTTTTATAATATTGCACAAAAATATTATAGAATACAATTAATAAAATTTGTAATTTAATGATATACAACTTATTAAAAAAAACCAGCAAAAAACGTTCTGCAAATTTTAAAATGAATAACATATAAGGAATTATTATGACTAGTTACTTTTTATCGTATAAGAACTTTTCAATTATGAATTAAAAATTAATGACACGTTTTTTATTGTTGAACTGTATATAGGTCGCGTAATAGTAATCAGCACATTGACACAGTATTGTCTTCACGTCTCTTTGGATCTTCAATCTGCATTCTATATGCATCGGTTTAGATTTTGGAATCGTAATTATGAATTAGAAACTTAAAATTCCTTCTGTCAGTCGCATATTGGATTTTCGACATTCAATCGACGAGCCATTCGAATCGAGAAAGCCGAGCGTCGGCTCGAATCGGAAAAATCGAACCAACGATAGCACGCGTCGAAGTTCGGGTTTCGTCGTTCCAAACGATTCAAAATACGTGAAAAATTCTCACAAAGGAATTGTCAGTTTTGAAAATTCCTCAATAATGTTAATTTAACCCTTCTTTATTGGACCTGACGATACAGTTTGATTTTACAAAAATACAGTGCATGCACAAAAAATTCCGAATTTCGATCCAAATATTAAAAATCCGTGGGAAAATCTCAAAAAGGAATTATAACTTTTGGAAAGTCCTAAAAGATGTTGTTTTAACAATTCTTTGTATGACTTTAAAAATTCGATAAGTTTTACAAAAATGCAGTGGAAAAATAGAACATGTAAATTATCGATCCAAAGCATTCAATATACGTGGAAAAATCTCAAAAAGGAATGACAACTTTTGAAAAGTCCTATATAATTTTATTTTAACAATTTTGTTTTGAACTTGAAAATTTAGTTTGATTTCACGAAAATACTGTGCAAAATTTGAAAATTTAATTTTTGATCCAAACCATTCAAAATACAGGAAAAAAACTCAAAAAGGGAATTATAATTTTTGAAAATTGTTAAAAATTTATTTTTATATTTTTTGGTAGGGCTCGACAATGTAGTTTAATTTTATGAAAATACAGTACGAAAAATAGAATATATAAGTTTTGGATCCAAACAATTCAAAATACGTGGAAAATTCTCACAAAGGAATTGTAAATTTGGAAAGTCCTAAAAAATTTTAATTTAACCATTTTTTATTATATTTGACAATTTAGTTTGATTTTACAAAACGGATGGTCTATTCGACCATAATTCTGGGCAAATAGCTTGTGACGGTCTGAATTAAAAGTCACTTTAATTTAATTTTGTCCTGACACAGGTTCGCAGACCTGTTCGGATAATTTATTAAATAAAACACAAGTTGCTGCCGGAGCAGTCAGACAAGGAATGAATCTGGAGCCGAGGCACTGCTGGGAAGTTCCCACGATGAAAACGTACACTCTACTACCCTTATCATATGAAACGGGAGCGGTTGATATCTATCTACTATTGGCCTACAAAACTGCTCTCTTTGAGAATAAGGCGCTTACAAAACTAAAACATTTTGACCTATTCTTTCTAGCTTCACAAGCTCATCTGTCTCTAATTTAACAAAATTTTACTATTTTATCTAAAAATTTGGAATATTAATTTGTAAATATATACACAAATTGGCATACATCAAGAGCACCAATTGAACTAAGAAGGAGAGAACGACGATTGTAAATTTTTCCGCCGTTTTCCAGAAACTCGACTTTCAAATATTCGCTAGAGGCCATACAGAGTTTGGTGAAAAATATTTGCAATTGTCCGATAGCTCAGGTAGCAGTGTTTGGGCTTCATGACTGGCTGGTTGCGTGTTTGATTCTCAACACCTGCACTATTTTTATTTATTTTTCAGGTGTTAAAACATTTATTAATATAATCTTTTCAATCACTGTTACTTTTAGTAGCTGTAAAAATATACGTTTTAATGACTAGTCACAGAATATTAACTAGTCAAATCACAAACCCCTTTTCCAGCTCCACCTTTAAAAACATATACGTTTTAGCGACTGGTGACAGAAGACTGCTCGGTTTTTGCATTACCCTCCACATTTGTGCACAGACCGCAATGCGAGATTTCGTACATTGTATGTTAAACACTATTATATCAAATTCCTATTATAATTTCTTTTGTGTGTACCTTGGTTTGGCACTGCTTATTCAAATATTGCAAAATAATGTTCACATTTTATTTTTCTGATCCTAATATGACCCTGTTGTGGTTGTTTAATCCTTTTCCCTCTTTTTAGTATAAACTAAAATTATAAGTTAAGCTGAACCTTTTTTTTAATATGATATTAAAGAAGGTACTTAAAGCACCTACGGTCTTGACGAGTACATTCTCATTGCCATAATCGCGCTTCGCGCTCTACTGTTAGATTATACAGGCTCTAATATTTAAAAATGTGGGCTTATCGAAAAATTCGGCTAAAATAGTTTTAAAATATATTAGGTATCTAGTAAAAATTTTTGGATCTATGAAAAAATAATTTTTTCTATTTTTCGAAGATTTTTAAATTTTTCAAAAGTTTATAACTTTTTTAATTCTTTTTAAAATCAACAATTTTATTTGGATAATTTCCAAGTCTTTTACCTACATATAAGAAACTTTGACAAAAAATTATAAAATTTCAATCACAAAAATTTCAAAATTTTGAAAATGCGCTCAATTTTTAAATTTTGGTTCGAAATATCTGATTAACGAACTTAGCCTTTATTTTGGGGACTTTCAGAAGTGTATCAAATGCGGGCTCGATTGTAGAAATTCTTCAAAAGTTAGCGTGGCTACAACATTCAGGTAACCATACATACAGACATACAGACAGACGTACAGGCAGACAGACACCGACAAAATTTTATGATTTTTGGATTCTGTGCGCGCCGAAACGTAAAGATCCGTTAAAAACCAGAGATCGAAAATTTGGACGATTACATTACACTAACGTCTTTAATTTTCATCCAAATTAAAAAAGTCATTTGGATAATTTGCAAGTATTTTTGTCAAGTATCGGAGACATTGACAACATTTTCTGAAACTTGAAAAAAAATTGTCTAAAATGTTGAAAAAGCTCTAATTTTTTAAATGGTGGGCTATTTGAAAAATTAGGCTAGAATAGTTCGAAATGTATTTGGTATCTACTGAAAATTTTAAATAAAAGTTTTGGATTTACGAAAAAAATCATTTTTTCTATTATTTGAAAATTTCCAAATGTTTAAAAGTATATAACCTTTCCAATTTTTATGAAAGTTAAACATTTTATTTGGATAATTTTCAAGTCTTTGACCCATCTATGAGAAACTTTGACAACAATTTTTATAAGTTAAAATCAAATTGAAAATTTTGAAAATGCCATGATTTTTTAAATTTTGGGCTAATCGAAAAATTCCGATAGAATAGTTTTAAAATATATTTGGTATCTGGTGAAAATTTTGAATAAAATTTTTGGATCTATAAAAAAAATAATTTTTTCTATTTTTTGAAAATTTCCAAATGTTTAAAAATATATAACTTTTCTAATTTTCATAAAAATAAAAAATTATTTTGTATAATTTGCAAGTCTTTTACCCACCTATAAGAAAGTTCGAAAACAAATTATAAAATTTCAAAATTTTGTAAATGCTCTCAATTTTTTTATTTTGGTTCGAAATATCTGATTAACGAACTTCGCCTTTATTTTTGAGACCTTCAGAAGTGTATCAAATGCGGAATCGATTGGACGACTCCTTTAAAAGTTAGCGTGGCTACAACATTCAGGTAACCATGCATACGGACAAACAGACATACATACAGACATACAGACAGACAGACACAATGAAATTTTATGGCGTTCGGATTCTGTGAGTGCCGAAACGTGAAGATACGTTAAAAACCAGAGATTGAAACTTTGGACGATTACATTACATTCTCAGGAATGAGAATGTAATCAGTTTTCGCGACTGGTTACAGAAGTGTAATTGGTCACATCTCGAACCCCTTTTCCAGCTCCCCCTTTAAAAAATGCGTTTTAGCAGCTGGTCACAGAAGAGTGATTGATCACATCTCGAACCCCTTTTCCAGCTCTCTCTATAAAAAAATAAGTTTCAGCAACTGGTCACAGAAGAGTGATTGGTTTAATCTCTCATCCCTTTTATAACTCTTTCTTTGAACAAATAAGCTTTACCAACTTGTCACAGAAGAGTGATTGGTCACATTTCAAACTCCTTTTCCAGCTCTCCCTATGAAAAATACGTTTTAGCAACTGAACACAGAAGCATGGGAAGAAACTTTATTTTTTTAATAACTTAGAAACCAAGTTTTTTCGCCATAAGCGTATTTGAACATAATTCTTTATTTTCTTAAAACTATTCAATTAAATAATAAAAACATCATTTTCCTCAAAGTTAAAAAAAAAGTTTTGTTCCCTACAATTGATATTATTGCTTGGTCCCCGGCATGCAGATATCTGGCCACCTAAAGTCATGGCATAAAATACCCAGGTGAAACCGATCAAAGTTGACACCCTTAGCTAACTTTGCTTCGGAGTTACTGACAGTAAACATAACCTCAACTGTATAAAGATTTTAATAGATTTTTTTAAATGATTTGACACGATGTTTTGAGTCAGAGTAAGTAATTTTTCGCTGATTATTTCTGAACAAATATCCATTCGATGTGTGTGGGCTATTCCTCCAGAATTGTGGACAAACAGCCATTTCGAGACAGGTGGTCTATTCATCCAGAATTCTGGACGCCCAGTGACAGCCTTTACAAAAATATAGTGGAAAAATAGAAAATTCAAAATTTCGATCCAAATGATGCAAAATACAGGAAAAAATCTCGAAAAGAAATAATTATTTATAAAAAGCCCTAAGTAATTGTATTTTAACCATTTTTTTATAGGACTTGAACAATCAGTTAGACTTTACAAAAATACCGAGGAAAATAGAAAATTCAGATTTCGATCCAAACTATTCAAAATTCGTGGAAAAATTTCATGAAGGAATAATAACATTTGAAAAGTCCTAAAAACGATTAAAAAATACAGGAAAAAATCATAAGTAATGAAAAGTCTTACAAAATTAAATTTTATCTATTTTTTGGAAGGGCTGGACCGAAAATATTGTGGAAAAATAGATCAAATAAATTCTGGATCTAAACAATTCGAATTACGTGGAAAAATCTCAAAAAGTAATTACAACCGATGAAATTCCTAAATAATTTTATTTTAACAATTCTTTATGGTACTTGAAAAATAAGTTTAATTTTACGAAATCGCAGTGGCAAAATAGAAATTTCAAACATCAATCCAAACGTTTCAAATATCTTGGAAAAATCTCAAACAGGAATTATAACTTTTGAAGAGTCCTAAATAATTCTATTTCAACAATTTTGCTTGGAACTTAAGAATTTGGTTTTATTTTACGAAAATACCATGGAAACATAAAAAGCTCAAATTTTGATCCAAACGACTTAAAATAAAGGAAAAAATATGAAAAAGAATTATAACTTTTAAAAAGTCATTAAAAACTTATTTTTCCCATTTTTGGTAGGGCTTGACAATGTAGTTTAATTATATGAAAATAAAGTGGAAAAATTAAAAATTAAAATTACGATCCAAACGATTGAATACACGTAAAAAAATTTCAAGAAACGAACTGTAACATTAAAAAAGTCCTAAATAATTTTAATTTAAACTTTTTTATGGTACTTGACAATATAGTTTAATTTTACAAGAATAAAGTGCAAAAATAGAAAATTACGAATTTCAATCCGACGATTTAAAATACAGGAAAAAATCTCAAAAAGAAATCATTACTTATGAAAAGTCCTAAATAATTTTGTTTTAAAAATTCTTTATAGGACTTGAAAAATAAGTTTAATTTTTCGAAAACGCAGGGGCAAAATACGTGGAGACATCTCAAAAAAGAATTATATCTTTTAAAATGTCCTAAATAATTTTATTTCAACAACTTTGTTTGGAACTTACCAATTTAGTTCAATTTCACGAAAATACACTGGAAAATTGTAAAACTTCAATTTTAACAAAAACGACTCAAAATGCAAGAAAAAATCTGAAAGGAGGAATTCGAATTTCTGAAAAGTTCGAAAAAAATTTTTTTTTTCTATTTTTCAGTACGGCTGGACAACGTCGTTTTATTTTATGTAAATACAGTGAAAAAACAGATTATTTTAATTTTTGATCTGGACAATTCAAAATTCGTCGAATAATCTAAAAAAAAAGGAATTATAATTTTTACAAATTCCTGAAAAATTTAAATTCTTCATTTTTTGGTAGGGCTTGACAATAAAGTTTCATTTTACAAAAATAGAGTGCAAAACAAGAAAATTCCGAATTTCGATCCAAACGATTAAAAATACAGAAAGACATCTCTAAAAAGATCATTATTTATGAAAAGTCCTGAGTAATTGTATTTTGACCATTTTTGTATAGTAATGAAACATTTAGTATACTTTAGAAAAAGTAGAAAAATAAAAAATTCAGACTTAGATCTGAACGATTCAAAATTCGTCGAATTATCTAAACTGAGAAAAATATCATGTATCTACAACACGACGCTTTCTTTGCATAGAAAGCGCATTGAATTGAACGGTACCCGTGTCAATTCAACAAAACAGTATTTTGAATCAATGCGGCAGGGATTTTTGATTCTATGCGTTGCACCGTGTTGCCTCAACACGGTTGCTCTTTGATTCTACACGGCTCCGTGTCGTTGTAAAGCAGAGGTGAAACGAAATTCAGGGTCTCCGGAAACGACAAATGTTAAGTTGAGAAGCACTGCCGTGACGTAGAACTAACTTGTCGATACGTGCACGAAGCCCGAAATCGACACGTGCACGAGTTTGCCAAAACTTTTCTCTCTCGATTAGTATAAGGAATACTGTGATATAAACTTTATACACGATAAAGAATTGAAAGCAACATGGATGCAATAGAATTAAAAAATCATAGAATTTTCATAAATTGAAAAAAAAAATTATGTGAAATAAGTTTATTGGCAATATATAAGTTAACGTGATACCAACAAAATGCACTAATAGCAAAATATGTGGAATTAACCAGTGCATTAGCTGAAAGATGAGCACAGTGGTTGTCACTGTGCTCCTAGTCGCTTGAAGCGTTTCAGGGAAAGTATATGAAAAACTTGCAACTCCCGGCAGAAACAAAATGGTACCGTGTTGTATCAAAGCGGTTGCCGCACGACACGAAGCGCCGTGTTGGTGCAACACGGCGCTCATTTCCCACAAGTCCTAAAATACATCCCGTGTTGGAGAAACACGGCCCGTGTTGTATAAACACGATATTTTTCTCAGTGTAAAAAAAGGAATTATAATTTTTACAAATACTTGAAAAATTTAATTTTTTCATTTTTGATAGGGCTTGATAATGTAGTTTAATTTTACGAAAATAAAGTGGAATTTTTGGAATAAAGTTTGTGATGTCATATGACGAATTTTCGTTTTAATTTTTCGCTTATATAAGGGTTAAAAAAATTTAAAAACTACCTAGAAACCGTTGCTCTATTCATTAAAGCGATTTCCTTTACGGACAAAAGCCCAAATAAAGAAAAAAAATGCAGGAAAGCTCATTAGGGCATTAGTGTATTCTACCGAAAAAAGAAGAGGGGCTCATTTTTTTATAACCCACTCTATTGGAAAGGCACAGGATTGAGGAAAACTGCACGAAGAAACGTCCGGGCAAGATGAAATGATTTTTTTTACTTTTTGGCTTACATATGGTCCAAACAAATAAAAAAACTGCCCAGAAACAGTTTCGATATTCATTAGAGCGATTGAAGCGATAAAAAACCAGTAATCTCATACTTGCCAAGATATTCGGGGAGTTCTCCCGAGAAAGGTAGGGGGGGGGGCACGAAAATTCGTCCAAACAAGGATAGGCAGTGAGCTCTACCCCAAAACGAAGAGAGGGTGATTTTCTTAAGCCCACCTACTCGAAAGGTACTCTCAAGAGGAGTTGAAAATGTTTTTTTCTGATTGTTCAATTTGCAGACAGCAGCCAAAATTGAGAAAAACTGCATGAAAACTCGTCTTGGGGAGGATATACGATGTACTTTTCCCAAAAACAAAGAGGGGGCGACTTGTTTACCCTACCCATTTGCGGACAGTAGCCAAAATTGAGAAAAACTGCAAGAAAACTCGTCCAGGCAAGGATAGGCAGTTAGTTCTACTCCAAAAAGAAGACATGGTCACTTTTTACCCCCCCCCCCCCCTATTTGATAGTTACTTACAAGAGGTGTTAAAAAAAATGCTTAAAAAGATTTTCCAATTGCGGACAATGGCCAAAATTGAGAAAAACTGCACAATAACTCGTGTTAGGGAGGATATACGATGCGTTTTGACCAGAAACGATAAGGAAGTGACTTTCTCACCCCCTATTAAAACGGTACTCTCAAGATGTGTTGAACAAAATTTGTTTAAAATATTTATCATATGCGGAAAACAGCAAAAATTGAAAAAAACTGCACGAAAGCTCGTCTTGAGAATGACATACGGTGTGCTCTATAAAAAAACGAAAAGGAGGTGACTTTTTTAACCCATCTATTCGATAGGTACTCTCAAGAGGAGTTGAATTTTTTTTAATTTTCCATTTGAGGACAGTAGCCAAAATTGAAAAAGACTGCACAACTCTCGTCCGGGCAAGGATAGACAGTGAGTTCTATCCAATACGAAAAGGGTGTGACTTTTTTAGCCCCTCCCCCTATTTGAAAGGTACTTCTTTGCATTTCTGCCACATTTGCACAAATACCTTTCACACAGTAAAAAAAAGTGTTTAAAATGATACCGAAATCAATATCATTTTGATATGCAACAAAAATGATACAGAATTTAAGATTATTTTGATCGGCTGAAGAGAATGATCGACTTTTGAGATCATAATGATCTGATTCAGGATCATGTGCCAATAATTTTCGCCCATTTTGTTTAGTCTGACAAATGAACCAAAAAATTACATCAAATTAATCCGAATAGAAAATCATTATGACCTCGAGCGTCAAATGATCGCTGGAGCAAAGTGCTCTGCAACAAGATTGATCCTTTTTTTACTGTACAAAATTAACGATCAACGAATTGATTAACAAATCAGCTCAAACGAATCAATCAAAAAATCAGGTAACATCGAATTGAGCAACAAAATCAACGAATTACGCGTTTGTGAGCTCTCTTTTGTTAAAGCTCTTCCAGATTCAAATTTTCTGCATAATGCTCAACACTTTTATATCAAATACAATAAAACTATTATGTACCATTACCTGGGATTGAGTACTTAGATTTTGAAAAATAAAGTACAAATTCTATTTATCATGATTACTTTAAAATTTGTTTCTTATTTTCCGCTAAAGTTTATTCTTATGTGTGCTGAAACATGTATTATTTTAGGAAATTTAGATCATCACAATTTATGATATTCATGGAAATAAAATTTTTTTATTCTTATTGCCTTATTATTATAATTTTTATATATTTTAATCTTGTGCTTTACAATTGATTGTTAGTTTCAAAAAATTCAACGGAAATTCATTTTATAATAATTTAAATTTGTATAGTTTCCATATATCTACTGTATTTGACCAAATTCAAATTTGTTGAAGTATTTAATTGATTATTTTCTGTTAACATGCGATTTTTACTACTTAACGCATTAGAACACTTGACTTAATAGCTTGTTAAGGATAAAAAACAAAGCTTTTCATGCTAAAACATCTATAGATACATATTTAATAAGAAAAGTTGTAGGTATGTGAATAATGTGAATTATATACGAGAATTTTTCAATAGTATGTTGCATTACAGGGGATGAATCATATCAATTGCAATGTGTGGGAAGTTTGCTGCATGAGCGAAGAAAAGGCTGCGTTCACACGAGTTGCAATCGTTGTGTTACATTCCTAGTAATGCATATTATTTTTCATAGCAAATCTATTAAACATTTAAATTTAGGAACCTGTAAAACCTACCTTTTTACCTTCCTACCTGTGTACCCCAGAGTTGAAACAAAATGTTTCAACCCTAGGGATGCAAACATCGTCTTTCAGCCCACTCTACACGTACTAAGTGTAGCTCAAAGGCCTCGACGAATTCCTGGTTGATGATGAGCAGAAGAGCATCCCTGGTCTCGACACCCATTACCATGAAAAGTTCTAGCACTTCCAAGTTCTCTGCTTCAATTGTTAAGATCAAGACGCCAAGACCCAAGCTATCTACACAGTTAACGTCGACTGCTGTTCCCTGAGAACAAAGGAAGCGAATGAAGTTACTGCTGATGTGTTAATTGATATTCAAATTTCCAAGTACAAGGCCAGCTAAAAAATTATCTGCTAAAAGATTGTTAAAATTTTCATAATTTATCGACAACACAGTATACAATTTTGTATTTAAAAAATCAGGTAACATCGAAATTCTACAAAAAGCCAGCCCAAAGTGAAAAAAAATGAGGAAAATTATAAACATTTTTTCAGTGCTTTTGCTCGATGCGAAATTAAAAATATGTCAACTATAGAAACTTCAAGCAATGCTTCCATTTATAAGATACCTATTTACAATTGAACCGTTGGCGAACAAAAGGGGACACGGCCGGATTCAGCCTGAGAAGTATTGTCCTATGTGTCAATTTTAAAAATCTTTCTAATTTCAATTTTAAAGACTAACACTTGTAGAGAATTTCCAGGTGCATCTTTTATTCCTATTGCAAAAATGTATAGGTTTTGTAGTTTTTGAGATAATTGGTAAAAAGTGGATTTTTTGGAAACGAAAAATTCCAGTCTTTTTTCACTTCAACTCGCGCTAATTTAGCCAATTTTCATCATTTCCCGATTTCCCTAATAAAAAGTACGTGTTTAAGTCTTCTGAAACTATCTAAGAAAGAAAAACGAGAATATTGTAATAAACAAAAAAGTAATTAATTTTTTTTTGAGGCAATGCAAAAATCATGAATTTTAACCTTCAAGCGCCTCGTTTAGCGAAAGAATCTTAAGCTACGGAAAGCTTTCAGTGAAAAAGTTGTTCTCTAAAGTTCACATAAGTTTTCTGGAAAGTTTTAGATCAATTGGATCAATAGTTCAAAAATTATGAATGTTTTAAGATCCAAGCGGTAATCTTGACGCTGCCCAAAAACGTGCCTGGCCGGCTACGTACGCGCTGCAGCGAACGACGTGAAGGTCAAGTAAATCTTACCAAAACAAATGCACAACAGTAACTTTTTTTGTCATCTTCTATGAAATTCTACAAATAAAGCATAGAATCAGCGAAGTGATTGATTCTTATAATAGTTGGAAAAGCATTTTTTTTTGAGTTTATTGAGATATTTTTGAGAATATTAATTAAAAAGAAAAAGATATTAAAATGAAACAAGGTAGAAAAAGAACTAGAAATGATGATTCGTGGATTAAAAATAAGAAAAAATGTTCCAGAAATCAGGTTCGATTGGAAACCGTTAATACAATTTTTAAATAAATTTTAATAATAAATTAAATATTTTGTGACTTTTTTTATTCTTGATTTTTTAAAGAATTCTTTTACTGAACTATGTATAATATGTAGATAGTCTAAAGGAATTATTTTTAATTTTTAATGACGAAGTTAATAGCGTTATTTGTTATTTCTTTAGGGAAAAGAATACATTACTACAAAGTCTAAAACTAGAAAAGATGGTATTGCTAAAGATATTCTAATCCCAGAGAGATCTTTCAAAACTATTGAATCCTGTTTTGGAGAAAAATGTTACCAAAAGTTTTCAAGTGTGCAACAAGAAAAAGTACATACAAATTTTTGGAATCTCGGGAACTATAATGAACAAAATGTGTTTCTCAAAGGATTGTTAAAATGCAAGGATCCTATCCAAACGATTGCAGATGAAAAACTAGGACCGTTAATTCATTGGATATATTTATTTCCTACTGACGAAGAAAATGTTCCGATTTGTAAGAAATGTTGTTGTGCTTTTCTATGTTTGGGAAAAAGAAGAGTTGAAAATGTTCAAAAAAAGATTTTAAATAAGCAGCCTTTAAAAAATTTGGCAGGTGGAGTACGCGAAAGTTGTCTTAAATTAACAGAAAATTTAAAAAAATATAATTGAAGAGCATTGCGAATCAATTCCACATCACAGTTGAAATTACAAATGAAATTCTACCAACCTAAAAAATTTTGATAATCCTTCATTAAATCTTGTAGAACTTTACAAATTATTCGGAAAATATTATAAAGAAAAAATGGGGCTAAATTGACAATAAGTCAAACCGTTTATTTTAAGTATTTTAACCGAAATGTTGGCTTCAGTTTTAAATTACCTGGAACTGACGTGTGCAATACTTGCTACAAAAACGAGACAAACGGAGAGGTAAACGAAGAAGTAATTAATCACAAAAAACCAATGCTGAAATTTATTTGAAGTTAAAAAAGAAAATACTCTCTGAAAATAATAGTCTATGTTGTGAATTTGATTTTGCACAGAATTTGCCACTACCAAAAATACCCGTGTCCGCGCAGTTTTACCTACGTTTAGCATGGCTTTTTCTATTTAACGTACATGTACATACTACGAACCAGAGTTACATGTTCCCTATTCTTGAGGGAATTGTAAAGAAGGGTGCTAACTCTGTTTGCAGTTATATCAAATACGCGGTATTAAAAGAATTTGCTAAAGACAAGTTCAACAGCATAACATTATTTTCTGACTCATGTGCGGAACAAAATAAAAACTACACAGTGTTTCAGTTTTGGTTTTATTGTCCATTTATTTGCAAAGCGAGATTAAATATATGTTTTCAGTTCGTAGCCATTCCTATTGCCAGTGCGATAGGAATTTTGGCAGATATTCGCAAAAGCTGAGAAAATTAGAACGAATTGAAACTGAAGCTGAATATGTAGAAATGATTCGCAATGCTCGTTCACCTTCATGCACAATGGTCGAGAAGTGTGAAAATCTTCTGCAGGATTTCGAAAAATGTTTCAAAGGCAAAATGCAAAAGCCAAAAAATTTCCAAATCAGCAAAACGTTCGTTTTACATGTTTTTCCTGATGGAAAAGTGGGTGTTTTTGACAACTATGAGTTGCAAAATCCAACCACTTTTTTCTTTAAACCTACGCTTAAACTAGAAAATCTTTCGAAAAGTCCTTCGCCCCGAATTGGATTAAAAGCTGTCAAAATAAAGGATGTAAAAAATCTCTTCCAGTATTTTTTATTTTGCATTTGTTTTGGTAAGATTGACTTGACTTTCACGTCGTTCGCTGCAGCGCGTACGTAGCCGACCAGGCACGTTTTTGGGCAGCGTCAAGATTACCGCTTGGATTTTGAAACATTCATAATTTTTGAACTGTGAATCCAATTGATCTATAACTTTCCAGAAAACTTCTTTGAACCTTAATGAACAACTTTCTCACTGAAAGCTTTCCGTAAGCTTAAAATTCGTTCGCTAAACGAGGGGCTTGAAGGTTAAAATTCATGATTTTTGCATTACCTAAAAAAAAAATTAATAACTTTTTTGTTTATTACAATATTCTCGTTTTTCTTTCTTAGATTGTTTCAGAAGACTTAAACACGTACTTTGTATTGGGGAAATCGGGAAATGATGAAAATTGGCTAAACTAGCGCGAGTTGATGTGAAAAAAGATTGGAATTTTTCGTTTTCAAGAAATCCACTTTTTACCAATTATCTCAAAAACTACAAAACCTATAAATTTTTGCAAGAGGAAAAAAGGATGCGCCTTGAAATTCTCTACAAGTATTAGTCTTTAAAATTGAAATAAGAAAGATTTTTAAAATTGACACTCAGGACAATACTTCTCAGTCTGAATCCGGCCGCGTCCCCTTTTGGTCGCCAACGGTTCAAATATTTCACTAGAACAATAGTATTAACTTGTAGACAAAGAAACGAATTTAAAAAAAATTATTCTAACAAATTCCATTTTTTTAAACAATAAAAAATTAATTAAACATGCTATTAAAAATTCCACTACACTAATAATAATACATTTAAGGAAGAATTATAATCGAAAATAAATTAATCACTTGTAATTAATATTTCACTAGACCAATATTAATAATTTCAACTAAAAAATACCAGAATACAGTGCTCAAAAGGTCGATTTCATGAAAAATTGACATTTTTTGTTTTAAGTGTAGTTTTCTGGCACTCGTGGGGGTGTGTTAGGGGTGTCAAACCCATATGTCTAATACATAAAGTTCTTCGTTGGATAATTCTTTACAAGCCCCTATACTTGCCGTCACATTTTCTCAAATCCTACAAAATTATTCTAAACTCTCAAAAAGGTGATTTTCCCTCATGCAATTTACAGGGGAAACTTCAAGTTAAAACCGGTAGCTGTTAAAATGAACAAATTTTAAATTATGGAATATCTTTTTTCGGATTTGAAATAAAATGGAGGGGATCGTTGCGCCATAAAAAAAAGCGTGTTTGAGCTATCCTAATGTACAGGGCCTTCCTATTTTATAAGGCCAGAGATAAAAAAATCACAATTTTCACATTTTTTGGTAATTTTTTATAAATACTCTAAGCTTAGTTGCGTTTTCAAATTCGCTATTCCTCAGATTCTTCAGACCAATTAACCCATTTTAGCTGGGTCTGTAGCCGAAATCACAATGGGATGAATAGATGCATGATTAACATTCCTCTATATGTTCTTTACTTCATACCTTAACTCGCTATACTTGTAGATCTTGGTTGTATAAGTTGACTATAAAATTTCGAATGAGCGGACAAGCAATGTCGATTATGTAGACTCTTCCACCTTTTTTTTCTTGCATCACGATGTCAGGTCGATTCGCCGGGATGTAATGATCCTTTTGGATAGTAACACCCCAATCTAAGATGTAATCTTCGCTTTCCAAAGCGTGCATTGGAATGTATTTATAGAAAGGCATCCATTATTAGAGTTCTAGGTTTAGGGCGAGTTGTTGATGTATAATGATGTATAATCTCCACATAATCGGCACCAGTCAACCACCTCTTGATGTAACACGGGTTTGCAATAATACCTGGTTCTGACAACCTTTTCCTATATCGCAATAACGAATCTAACGTTCTGTGGTGCTCGCCATGAATGGCTGTCCGCCTCCATTGTATTTCTAATTCGTTTATGGTTCCTGCCCTGATATTCAAGGCACCATTCAAGGACAAATTTAAGGGCGTGTAGTCAAGATCCGCTTTACAGATGGTACTGTGATGCGGGATATTTCGTTTGCCTTCAAAATAGTCTCGCAACTGTATAACTGTGTAACAGAAATACCGTGGGAGAGCATCAATTGGGATGCTACAATGAAAGTGGAACGTGTGCGTCTCTATTACGAAAGTGCGAAGTTTGAAACAAAAATGGAAAAAGGATGCAATTTAAAAGCGAAATTTGCTGCAAAGTATCCTAATATACAGAAAGTCGCACTAAGAGATCTTATCGCTTAAGGGGAAGGACATCAGGACTGATCTAAACGTGACAGAAGACCGAGCAATGGAGATTAAGCAACAGGCTGATTTGGCGTGGAAAGACGACGGCAATGAACATCAGTTAGATGAAGCCGTGTCGAAAGGATATGCAGGAGCAATTGATGTTCTTCTTCAACCTATTGATGATCCAACACTACCACATCTTCCAGAGGTGGATGGTCTTATACAACCAGAGACAGAAGCAGAGGTTCAGCAACCAAAAAAGCGACAAAAATAGGCATACCATATGAACAGAGATGTTATGCGCCTTTATTTCTTAGGAGAGAAATGTGGGCAAAGTGTGAGGAGCGAACATATTAGACTCTTCTTACTTAAATACCGAGAGCTAGCCACAAGAATAAATGAGCAGAATGTGGCAGATCAGAAGCGCTCAATATCTGTAAACAGACTGCTTTTGGCTGCTCAAATTGCTTCTATCAAAATGGAAGTGGAACAGCAGCTTCCTATTGATGAACTCGCCTAGGAAGATGTGGACAACGAAGACTTGATTGAAGCTGAAGATATAGGTGCTAGGAATAATGAACATCATGTACCGGATCCATTAGAACCACATCTGGATATTAATAACGATCATGTGGATAAGGAAATCCTAGAAAAACTATAGCACCTTGAAAGAAATTTTGGTCATGCTTTACTAGAGATCATATATGTAGAACCAACACTAAGGCATTCTTTGCCCAAAATAAACATCACAAATGATCCGCTTGCACTAATAGCACATATCGACAGCAAGGTTTTACCTACGTAGTTGAACGTAGCAAAAACTGCGTTAGAGGTGCAAACTCTTTTATACTGTGCAGCTGTGGCAACCGTTCGTGCGTTCAACTGGAAAACTAGGCTGGAGGATTTATCCTCCAGGGTACTGCATATATGTTACTAAAAAAATCAGACGCTCAAAATCCATCTGACTTTCGACCGATAGCCTGTCTTCCAACAACTTATAAATGTCTTACAGCTATCATTTCAGATAAAGTATATTCTCAATGCGACGAGAATGACGTTCTTACAGCAGAACGACAAGGATATTGTGAAAACTTGCGAGGCTGCAAATATCTAGCCACAAAAGACGCTGTTGCCATGGCAGTCCATCCGTTAAACAACCTACGATAAGAAAGAAAGTGAAGAAAAGAAAAACATTGCTTCTTAAAAGCCCTACAAAACCGTTATAACAATCAACAAATACTGTTATTCCAAAAAAGATCTACAATTTCGTTAAGAATCACTTCTTGATAGGATGCGTACTTTTTGTTTTATTTGTGAAAAATAACATGAAAATAAAAAAATAAAATAAAAATGTGTGGAAAAACGACAAAAGTTACGAGAAAAAAAAAGATTTAAAAAAACCTGTTTATAAATGTCTGTCGGAAATCGAGCGCGCAGCGCGAGTTTCACGATGAGAATGTTTACCTCGAAGCCTACGGAGCTTTGAGAAACCTAATCTTTGACTACATAATCAAGCAGACAATTCGGAATATGAAGACGCATATAAAAAGAGATCTTTTCAATAAAGTTTTATTCAGGCATTCCAAAAGCAGAGAATAAATATCCGAGCGCGTAGCGTGAGATAACCCATTATAAGCGCGAATCACGAGATTCAAACTCGCGTGCCCTAGATGCGCTTAAATTTGCGAGCCGCGCGCCCAGCGGGCGATTAGAATGTGCCCGCAAGGCGGGCAAATCTTTTATTAAAATTTTAACAAATAATTGATATTATCAATATTTTTCGTGAAACTTTTTCCTAATATCGATAAGATAAATAAATAATATTAATTTGAAAAAGAGTTTCACCTGAGATTTTTAATTT
>NC_046661.1:23451475-23456885 GCF_010883055.1 Belonocnema kinseyi
GAACGAAATTCGAAGAGGTTAATTCGAATCGGGAGGAAAACGAGTCGAAGTGGGCAATTCGAAAGTCTTTCGAATCGGCATTCGACGCCTTCAAATTGATTCGAAAGAAAACCGATTCGAAGTGGGCTTAGTTTTTCGATTTGAATTCTGATTCGAAATGACTGTCTGTCAGTGGCGGGCTGGGTATCCAGGGGCGCGGCAGGGGATCCAATACAGGGGGCGTTTCCTAAAAAATAGGTCATCGAAGAAAAGGAAAAACTGTTTCTAAGGAGTATAACATCAACGTATTAGATGTGTATAAATTTGAACAAAAAAATATTTAAAATAAAACCACCTGTTTCGTGGTCTAATTGTACAAGTTACAAAAAAAGAGAAACTAAAAAAATGGTGTATCAATAAAAAAATACAAATTGGTTAATCACGTTTTAATAGGATGCATAGTTTATGTTTCATTCGTAGGAAACAACATTAAAAGTAAAAAAATTGAGTTTTTAGAGCCAAAGACACAAAATACGAAAAAATAAGTGGACCAAATTTATACACCCACAAAATAGTTCAAAATTTGTTATTAATCATTTTTATCAAACGCCTTGTTTTTATTTTAGACTTCGTTTAAATCCTTAAAAAAGCATTGAAAATAAGAAATTAATTTTTTTTAATAACAAAATAGTTTATTTATAGAAGGATTAAGTACATGTTTAAGTACGCATGCATATAATGAATTGTAATAATATAAATTGATTGAATCGATACATTTTTCAGGGTAGCTGAGAATAAAATTAGGAGCAAAATAGGGAACAAAATTATTAAATAATTCATTATATATCAAATTTGTACTTTATTTTGCAATAAATGAATAAGCAATGGGCCAGGATACAAAAATAAATATAATATACATTTGATATAATAGTATTGAATATAATGTATAAAAGTTCGCATTTTGGAAAAAATTGAGGACAAAGCACAAGATACGTGATGAGAATGTGTTCGTTAAAGCCAAAAGAGGTTCAGCAAAAGATAATTTGCAATCACCAAATTATAGTTTTGTCGATGCTTTGATCATTAATTTTAAAAAGTTTGCACAATTGTGTGGAAGTACAAAGTCCGAGCATGCAGCGTGAAGTAAATACATTATCAAGCGCAAAGTGCATGAACCAAAACTCGCGCATCCTAGACTCGTTACAACTTGAAAGCGATAAGAATGTGCCCGGGCAGCGGGCAGATCGTTTTTCATCTAAGAGATTAACCAAGTGTTAATTTCTTTTCACGTTTCTTATTATTTTTCTAGAATGAAAAACTTGTGACTCCATATAGACTGCAAATTTTCAAGTGTTTTTGCCGCGAAGATTGAAGCCTTCATTTAAATAAGTAATTCATAATAATAATAATAATAATAAAAATTGCGACAAAAGTTAAAATTATAATAAAATAACAATTATTATAGTGAAGTATAGCAAAATATAGTAATATTTTACAATTTCCATAATAATTAATTATATCCTTTGATCAGAACTCTTGAAATATAAGCTAATAACTTATTTTAGAGAAAACTTCGACTAATTAGTAGTCATTTTAACATAAAAAATTAGTTTAAACTCAACAATTACTAAAATAATTAAATACATCCGATAATTAGTCGATCTTTTGTAATAAATCAAATAAGTTGCCCTCTTTTATATTTGTAAGCGATAATTGGAGTCATACTTTTTACATAAATAAGTTGATCTGGAATCTTCCTCAAGGTACGTATAGGCGTCATAGAAATTTAACATATTAAAAAAAAACAATATATTAGCGGGCGCCCATAAAAATGCATTTGGGTGTCCTATAAACTTTTAATCAATAAATATATTATGAATTGCATCAGAAACAACTGAATTTAAAATTCCGTAATAAAGTAGATGACAAGAATATTCCTTTCACTTTACTGTTTCACTATGAATAATTTATTGCTTATTCAAAAAATATTTTCTTCAATAGAAACTAAACATGCATTAAGGAATTTCATAGGAATAATATTTAATAATAATAATAATAATAATAATAATAATAATAAGAATCCATCGAGTACATTATTAATGGCTGTCGCGTAATGGCTCAGAGAGAATATTCGTACAGACATAATGATGTAGCGGGCATTATACATCAACAACTTGCCCTAAACCTAGGACTCTTAAAAGAATGGGTGCCCTTCTATAGATACATTCCAATGCCCATTTTAGAAAGCGAAGATTACATCTTATATTGGGATGTTACCAGTCAAACTGATCATTACATCCGGGCCAATCGACCTGACATCGTGATGCGAGGAAAAAAAAGGTGGAAGAGTCTACATCATCGACATTGCTTGTCCGCTTAACCGAAATTTGCAGTCAACCTATACAACCAAGATCCATAAGTATAGCGAGTTAAGGCATGAAGTAAAGACCATATGGAGGAATGTGAATCATGCATCTATTCATCCCATTGTGATTTCGGCTACAGACAATGTGCACGCAAGGTGCACTGAACATCTTAAACATTTGGGAGTCAGTAGGGTATTGGCAGCAGCTCAGAAGGCGGTTTTATTAAACACCTGTCGCATTGTAAGAAACTTTCTTGATCATCAGGAAGCGAGCGACTAAAAACCCGTGGACTGGCAGATGGTAGCTCTAAGAAAGCATCCAGAGGTGACTGTTGTCACCTCCAACGCTCGTGTCCGCTCGTAATTGTATACCTACAGCATCATTGCAGCAGATTTTAACCATCGTATTAAATTATTTGTATTAAGTTATAACATTCTAATCTCATCAGTCACTTGACTTAGTCCGTGGCTATGATTTATCACTGGGTTTACCCGAGTAAAAGTTTAATAAAAACACATAATAAAAGGAAAAAATTGTAGGACACTTTTTACATGACTGGTATTACTTATAGGAGTGCAAGTGCAAATCGTGGATATTTTTTCACACTTTCCATTGCAATCTTAACATATATCCCCGCCTGGGTCACTCGTATGTTGAATCTCGTGCTTCGCGCTCGATAATGGGTTACCTCGCGCTTTGCGCTCAAACATAATTACAACTCGCACTTCGCGCTCAAATATTTATTCTTTGCATTTGGAATGCTTGAATAAAACTGTATCAAAATTATCTCTTTTAGATGGCAGAATTTATATGCGTCTTCGTATTCTGAATTGTCTACTTTAAGTATATTCGAAGATTAAGTTTCTCAAAGCTCTAAACGATATGAGGTACACATTCTCATCATACCACTCGCGCCGCGTGCTTGATTTTCGACAGAAATTTTTAACAGGTTTTGTTGAATCTTTTTTTTCGTCAATTTCACAAAGTTTTTATTTTATTTTCAATGTTCTTTTTTACGAATGAAAGAAAAAGTACGCGTCCTATCAAGAAGTGATTTTTAACGAAATTGTAGATTTTTTTTTGAGATATAAATTTTTGTTAACTCTTCTTCTTTCGTATCCTACATGGTTTGAGCACAAAATGGAATTTTCAATTTTGTATTATTTTTTGTGCAATCAAAATTTGAACTTTTAATTTTCCAAGAAAATCAAAAAATTTGTTATTAAAGTTTTGTAGGGTTTTTAAGAAGCAATGTTTTTCTTTTCTTGACTTCCTTTCATAACATTCCATTTTAATAATATAAATATCCGTGCATAGAATTTTCAAATACAGAAAAAAGTGGTATGAAAAAATTTTCAAAATTCCCTCACTTTTTAAATTTTTATCAAAAATGGCTGATTAACGAACTTGTCCTTTCTTTTAGGATCTTAAACAAGCGTGCGAAATATGGATTTGATCCGTTTATGTTTCTGAGAGTTATCTTGTTTACGGACGGACAGACAGACAGACATACGCCAGGGAAAAAGCTTGATTTAAGGATTCAGGGGGTCTCGAAACGTGGAGATCCGTTGAAAAACTGTAATGTCAAATTTCGGACAATTCTAATACTTTCTTAATCATAAATGATGAGAATGTAGAAATAGAAAGAAATGAATTTTAATGTCCCTATCTTCATCTTAACCCATACTTTTATCACGTTTTGGTATTTAATTTCTCTTTTAATCAATATATGTTTTCTTTATTTAACTGATCTTAGTTTTTATTGTGTTATGGAATTGATACAATATATCAAGTTTTATTTTTTCGTCATTCTTATACAAAGAGTGGGTACGAAAGGGGTGGGAGTCAAATTGACAAGAAAAGCTCGATATGCAATATATCTATATCCGTCCACATCTATCTATTTATCTACCTATCTCTATCTATCTTTATGAAATTAAAAATTAAAATAATGAAACATCCCAGGCAGAAAAGTTATTCATATTGGAAAATATTCTGTTTAACTTTTTTGCTAGCATGTTCTTCACAAATTTACAATTTCTTACTGCGGAAAGGTTGATTACAAAATTATACTCGTGGATTTAGCGAGACATTTCATTCAATGCAATTTTGAAAATAAACTTCATCATTTTGATAAATTAATAAATACATTTTCTTTTTCACATTAGATGCATTCGTGATTTTTTTTTAATTATTTAAAATTAGTAATAAAACTACTTTCAAATAAAATACTAGGTGGTTCTCTGGCGGGGTTTGCCATTGACTATAATAATATAAGTATACAATTAAGTCGATCAACTGTTCATCGCTAAAATGGCTGTACATGTTTAAAAACGTGTAGCGCAAAAAAGATAAGGTCTTATGACTTTGAGTTTGAAAAGGAGATGAGCTTCACGCTACTCTACTTACCTACCTACCTTCTACCTACTCTACCTACCTACCTACCTACCCTACTTACCCTACCCACACACCTACCTACCTACCCTACCTACCTACCTACCTACCTACCTACCTACCTACCTACCTACCCTACCCACCTACCTACCTACCTAGCTACCTACTCTACCTACCTACCTACTTGCCTACTCTACCTACCTACGTACCCTACCTACCCTAACTACCTGTCTGCCTACCTGCCTGCCTACCTGCTTGTCTGCCTGTCTACCTGCCTACTTGCCTGGCTGTCTACCTGCCTACCTGCCCGTCTGCCTGCCTGCGTACTTGCCTTCCTGCCTGCTTACCTACCTAATTACCAACCATGAAGTATTTACCAAGTGGAAATACATCACTGGCACAGTACTGGCCCAGGAAAAATTACCGGATGTCCAGTACTAGGAATCTGCTGGTAATGTTGCGCAGCACTATCATCCAGTACTATATATATGTTTACTTGGTTTTCAAAAACTTGTTTTTATTTTTTGGTGACCGTATTGTAAAAGTTTGTTCGTCTGAGTGAGAAAATACTCTTCAAGTTTCTTAGATTTTAAAAAGTAGTTCAAAACTTGAGAGAATCAAGTTTATATAAAAGGTGAGGTTTCAGTAATCCTGAATTCTTGTCCGACCTT
>NC_046661.1:23456985-23459704 GCF_010883055.1 Belonocnema kinseyi
ATTTCAGCCACAACCACGTCTCACGACCGTGAGATAGGTGGTTACAATCTGTAAAGGAATCAATACGACGATCCAGCAAAAGCCTCGTGCACCCTAAGAACAAGGATCGATCCATGGACTACCGCATTCTACATTTTTCCCGACAGTGTTTTAGCATATTCCTGACACGCAGGGATGCTTTTTAGGCCATTAGAAAGTTAAACCTTGGCACCTTTAAAACCGCCGATGATAAGGACGATTAGTTTAACAGAATATTCCGTGTACAATCGTTGCAACTCCCTTATAAGGTCTCGATACCTCCCTTTCTTTTCATTATCCTTGGTTATGATGTTTTTGTCAGCTGGTGCCGAAAATTCGATAACGAACATGGTTCGCTTCTCGAAGTCAACAAGAACCATGTCAGGTCTCGAGTGAGCAACAGAAGCAATTGTCGAGAATATGAAGTTCCAGTATACGCGGCAGTTTCCATTCTCGACAATTGACTCAATTTCCCTATGACAATTTAGAGGAGCGATATTAAGGTGAATGCCGCAAGAGTGGCACAGATGGCAATAAAGTACTCTTAGTGCCGCATTGTGCCTTTGAATGTAGGTCGTTCCCGCGTGAGTTGGACAACTAGATAGTATGTGAGCTAAATGCTCGGGGTGTGCATGGCACGTCCTGCAGCTATCATCAGGAATGTCTTGGCTCAAAATGTGGCGACGGTATGTTAAGGTGGAAATGACACCGTCTTGGAATGCAAAAATGAAACCCCCCGTACCAGACTTTAATCCGGGCGATTTAAGGAAAGCAAACGTTAGCTCACAAGACATTGACTGATCTTTCACATTTCTGTGGAAGATACCGTGCATCCTCTCATCGAGGAGCTGTTCATGAAAGGTTTTCTCTTGTGCTTTCTTAATCCGGGAATTCAGGAGTGAGTACTCGGTATAGATAATATTTGATGCATTTTGCTCACCCCTAATATTGAAGTCAAGTCTGAGTGTTCAGCAGCCTCCTCCGCTGCTTTGTACAGAAACGCTCCTTTGCCGACTTCTTCGTGATTCCTGAGCATTTTAAAAAGAGGCTCTTTTCCATTTGCAACTCTATGTGCTGTGCCCAGAATAACCCTGTTGTGAAGACATTCAAGACTCAATATTCCGCGACCCCCTTGACGGCGTGAGATGCACAGTCGCGGAACGGAAGACTTAAGATGCATAATTTTGTTCATGTGCATAACCTTTCTTGTCCCGATATCAAGGGATCTGAGTTCGTTCTTCGTCCATGGAACTACTCAAAATAAATAGAGTACTACCGGGACGGCAAGCATGTTCTTTGCAGATACTTTGTTCCTCGCAGACAGTTCGGAAGACCAAATCTGTCGGATGAGACGTTTGTATCTGCTTCGGAGAGTATCCTTTATAGATGTCACATCCTGAATGCGTCTCTGTGGCACGCCCAGGTATGTATAAGTCTCTCCAGCGCAAAGGTGTCGTATAGCGCTTCTATCAACGAGCTCAGGATCTTCAGCGATGCCATTAAGTTTTCCTCGCTTCAAATAAACCTTGGCGCATTTGTCTAACACAAATTCCATTCAAATTTCCTTAGTATATCGCTCGACAATCCCTAGAGCTAGATGTAGTTGCTCTTTGTTTTTAGCATAGATCTTAGATCGTCCATATAAAATACGTAAAAATACATATAAAATACATGAAAGACACCTCTCTAAAGGAGACCTTGTTGTCACACGATTTTTTCCAGATGAGATAGTAAATCTGGTTTTCCAAAGCAGTATTAATCTCTCTATGCACCTAACTATTTGCGGATGAACCTTTAAGATTTCTAAAAGACAGATGATAAGTCTGTGGGATGTAGAATCGAAGGTTTTCCGATAATCAATCCAGGCCATCGATAGGTCACGCTGGTAGAATGTTGCATCTTTCAACACACATCTGTCGATGAGCAGGTTCTCCCGACATCCGGATACGCCTTTCTTTGAGCCTCGTTCTTCATACATTTCTCGCCGCACAGGTTGAATTGCCCGAACAATCCTATCATTTAGGATAGCGGTGAATATCTTATAAAGTGTGTTCAGACAAGTTATTGGCCTGTAATAAATCGAGTCAGCTAAGTTGCCTATTTTCGACAGGAGTATTGTGCGCCCTTCCACCAACCACTCCGGAATTGGCTCTTCCGACTTCAAACAGGAGGTGAAAATACGGGCCAAATGCTGATGGGTTGAAGAAATGTTCTTCCACCAGAAGGTTTTGATACAATCTGGTCCCGGTGCGGAAAAGTTCTTCATCCCTCTTAATACTTTTTTCTCCGCCTCGGTAGTGATGGGTGGGCATTCTTTATCAGGTGTTATGAGGGCAATACATAACTCCTTAAAGCTATTTATATTTTCTGAGTCTCCGTTCAGTCTATGCTGCACTTTGTAGACTTTTCTCCAAAATACTTCGACCTCTTCTGGTTTGGGTGGGTGTTCGACAGTAACCGGAGGGTCTTGGAAGAGTCGAGATGGGTCGGAGAGAATTTTTTGATTTTCTCTGACCCACCTCTCCCTCCGCTCTAGACTTCTCTTAGCGTTAGATAGTATCCGTATTCTCTCAACAATATGCTGCGTGTTGGTCAGCAGCTTTGACTTGTTAAGTGTGTGATAACGTGTCCAGAGTTCGCGCGCGAACTTTCGAACCTTGGCGGTAGAATTCCTGCCAGATGTGATGTAGTCAATCGCACA
>NC_046661.1:23459804-23461181 GCF_010883055.1 Belonocnema kinseyi
CGAACTGCACCAATGTTATCGCCAGAGACACTTGATCTTGGACGTCGATTAAGACTCACATTTTCCACACTTTCTCGTCCACTCTTAAACTTTTTGGCCCAATCAAACACTTGAGTTTTAGACAGAGTATCATCCCCATACTGATCCTTCAGTCGAGTCAAAATTTCGCACGGTTTAACGCCTTCTTTAGTTAAAAACTTTATTATAACCCGTTGTGCGACGGGTAAATATGCCTGGGTAAATATAATTTGATGTAATCGTTATACAGCTGGCAACTTTTTCCACTAATAAGAATGCTGGTTTTGACGATTCTATTTTTGGCGTGTCCCCAACATACTATGTCCAAATTAATATGTACAGTCGGTATAAATATATACCCGTTACGGGTAGGGATACAAGTTTCTTTATGCAGAAGATAGGAGGGAAAATTACAAGAGGGTATCGCGTATCGTCTTAAAAGACTTGCTTCATGGTTCTTACTTTCAGATAACTTAATGTTTGATTGGTTTCTATTGTAAATAAGGTATTTGCTAACAGTTTTACATTTGTCTGTAGAAACTTTGTCTATTGGTACAGAGGAGTCACAATAGTGGATTACATATTCATGGTCGGGGGCGATGGATAAAACACACCATCAGATTTCTCAGGGATTGGAATTATGTGTTTTAGAATGGCTTCCGCCTTTTCTAAAAAGGCTATATCTAGGTTTTAGGTAAACAATCATTGTACCATAGCTACTGTTAGTTTGGTGATGTCGATCATATGCTAATAGTTTGATTCGTCATTAGCAAAGTTATAACGTGTGCGATGCTTTTCCACAAATTCTCCTATAGCTGACTTTAGTACGAGGGTGGGGTGCAAAGTTTCTAGCCTGACCTAGAGATAGGGCCAGCAGGTCTAATTTTTAGCTTGTATTCTATAGTACATCTCATCTTGTATATATCACAAGCTTTTATATCAATTTTCAAGTCGATTGCTTCATTAGTATAAATTTAAAAGCCTCCTAAACAATACACCTCAATTGTTTGTGCAAAAATAGAAAAATCAGAGAAGCGTGCAGTCATTAAATACTTCTATATAAAAGGCCTAACACCACTTAGAATCGAAGAAGAAATGGATTACACACTGAAAGACTCTTATCTATCATATCCGACGTTCAAACCGTGAGTTTCTGAATTTAAGAACGTTCGCATGAGCACTTTTGACCAACCACGTTCAGGACGCCCAGTTAAGGTCGCAACTCCCGAAGTTATCGAAAAAGTTCATAAAATGGTGATAGAGGACCTCAGATTAAAGGTAAGTGAGATAGCTGAAGCTACTAGGATGTCAACTGAGCGTGTACGCAATATTTTGCGACGGCTAAAATCAACGAATTGA
>NC_046661.1:23461191-23461706 GCF_010883055.1 Belonocnema kinseyi
CCATATTTACGAGATTTAGCCCCTAGCGACTATCATCTTTTCCCTAACCTTGAAAAATGGCTTCCAGGTAAAAAATTTCAGAGCAACGAGCAAGTGATCGATGCTGTAAATGATTATGTTGAAAAAAGAAGTGAAAAAAAACGAAAATACTAAACCGTGCTTACCGTCATTGATAGCGTTAATGGCTGTATTGATGCCATCATCCACCTCATCGATCAGAAAAATGGCCAAAATCAATTTGGAATTCACAAAAGAATTAACGGCATTAGCGTTTAGTCTAAACCCAAGGCTTCTAAGAGCGTTTGGTTGAGCGTTTACTTATTCTTTAAGGTTGTCATAATCCGTTGATGAGGAATCGAGTATCAGCTTGAGGATTTTAGTGTGGTCAGTACGGATGTTGTCTAGTTTTTTGTTGTTTGTTGGACGCTGCTTGCCTAACAATTGATGTAAAATTTATATTTTAGATTGAAGCCTTTTGTATTTACCTCTCCTTAATTGCAATTCGTATATGGGTG
>NC_046661.1:23461806-23468527 GCF_010883055.1 Belonocnema kinseyi
GAGGAGTGTTGCTCATTGATTTCCTACATGATCGACGTACGGTTAACGCTGCCTACTACTGCCAGCTGTTGGAGGCAGCAAAAGCCGCTTATAGAAGCAAAATACGCGGTAACCCCA
Source organism: Belonocnema kinseyi (assembly GCF_010883055.1). Lineage (NCBI taxonomy): Eukaryota > Metazoa > Arthropoda > Insecta > Hymenoptera > Cynipidae > Belonocnema > Belonocnema kinseyi. Next base: position 23,461,924 of record NC_046661.1, read on the forward strand.
TCAGAAACGTCATCCTTCTTCATGACAATGCCAGGCCACATACCATACGGCGGGTGAAACGAAACAAAAACTGGAGGATATGCATTGGGAAACCCTTGAGCATCCGCCATACAGCCCAGATTTGTCACCCTGTGACTATCATTTGTTTGCGCCCATGAAAGATGCACTTGGCGGATTGCGAGTTGACAACGATCAAGATATTGAGGAATTCGTGCGCAATTGGTTGATAACTCGACCGCAAAGTTTCTACGAGCAAGGAATTAACAAGCTTCCAAACCGCTGGAAAAAATGTGTAGAGCGTGAAGGAGGCTATGTAGAAAAATAATCAATAGTATTTTTGTATTGTTTTATAAATAAATAAATATTTAAAAAGAATTCCGGTATAAAATTTGATTCACCCTCGTACGATAAATATTACCTACGATAAAAATTATGAACATTAAGATTTTGAAAAATCTAAAGGACAATTAATACAATTGCACAAAAAAATAAATGTAGACGAATTGAAAAGAGCCAGACTAAATATGGATGACACTCAAAATGTATTAGATCGAATATCAACGCACATGTGAATTGAAATTTGGAAAGTGACTAGTCTTGAATGATTCCAATATTTAGGTAACGTCGCGATATCTTGCATTGTGTTGTTTGCCATATACACAAGCGATATATTAAATGCACTCTCTAATTGTATTCCTAAGATAATGTGCTTATTTTTGTATAAAGAACAAAAATGACGTAACACCGCACGTAGTGACTTATGCTACAAATACGCGCCCCCTACTAGAAACGGGTATTACAATGAAACCTAGATGAGTAACATTGTAGATTTGTCGAGGACTAAAACTTGTCTGAAAAGGGGGGTCTTAACTGGGTGTCCTTGGGCTGTATGTGCCTCTAGTATACGTGGGCCATAGTGTAGCCTCCAGACCCGACACATATTCAGTTCTACTCTAGCCTTAAAACAATAAAGACGTACTGAATTGCTGTCCGCAATTCAGTATATGCATACAACATAAACAATTTAAAAAGAAGTAAATGATATTCAAGTCTTTCCCAAAAAATAACGTATTAATTACTTAGATTAAGTCATTTTCTTAAAATTTGGTAAGAAGCCATCGTAATAAACAATCGAGCTGCAAAAATCACTTTTAAAATAAGTAATGAAAATTCCTTCCTCAGTAATATTATTTTGATTCTTAAAATAATGAAAGAACTATTTTTTTCAGCATCTGATTTTTTGCACAGGTACCTTTAGTGTTCCCCGAAATTAGCAAGCCTTTATTTGCTTTAACTCACTAAGGAATTTAAAAAAAGCAATGATTCCTTAAAATTATTGAATTTATAATCTATTATTATACGTAATCTGAAAAAACGTGTCATACAATCAAGAGATCTTATCACAAAAGATCTATTTTTGAAAATTAGTATTTCGTTTAAGTGGGGTATTATGGGATTTTTATCGCTTCAGAAAATGCTGAATTTATTCAAATTCGTTGAACCAAAATTATAATTTATGCATCACCAGAAGTACCTGATGTGAAAAAAAACACTGGAGGCGCCAGCGAAACGTTTCTCTGGACCGACATTATTGAGAATTATCTTTATATGGGCGCAACATTTTCGTCTTCATTTGTGCAAATTTTTGCGAACAACTTCAACCCCTAAAAAAACTACTGTGAGCCAAACATTATTGCGGGAATAGCAAAATAATTCGCTGGCGCCGACATTTCCCAAAATCATCTTTATATGGATGCGTTATTTCCATCTTAATTTGTTAAAATTTTTGCAACCAACCTCAACCCTTTAAAACTACCCCTTATGAGAAGAACACTATAGCGGGGCCAGCGAAAAGTTTCGCTAGCCCCGCCATGCTGTCTTTTGCATCGGGAGTAGGTTTTAGGGATTGAAGTTCATTAAAAAAATCTGAACAAATTAAGACCAAAATAATGCACCCATATAAACTTGATTTTGGATAATATCGGAGCTGGGGAAATATTTCGTTGGCCACGCCATGGCGCTTGCCGGATAGGGGGTAGTTTTTAGGGGTTGAAGTTGGCTGAACTAATTTGAACAAAATTAATACGAAAATAATTCACTCATATAAAGTTGATTTTGAATAATGTCGGTGCCAGGGGAACGATTTGGACCCCGCCATGCTATTTTTTGCAACGGAGGTTGTTTTTAGGGGTTGAAGTTGGCTGTACAAATTCAAACAAATTAGGGCGAAAATAATGCGCCTGTATAAAGTCGACTATTTATAATGTCGGAGAAAGCGAAACGTTTCGCTGGCCCCACCATGCTGCCTTTTGCATAGGAGGTATTTTTTAGGGGTTGAGGTTGATAGCACAAATTTATACAAATTAAGCAGAAAATAAATAACCATATAAAGTTGATTTTATATAATGCCGGGGCTAGGAAAACATTTCGCTGGCCCCGCCTGCTGTTTTTCGCACAGGCGGTAGTTTTTAGGCGTTGAAGTTCGTTATAAAAATGTAAAGAATTTAAGATGAAAAGAATAGGCCCCTATAAAGTTTATTTTGAATAATATCGGCGCCAGCAAATCATTTGGCTATTTTTACCCTGGTGTTTGCAAAAAATAGTAGTTTTTAGGGGTTGAAGTTGGTTGCACAAATTTGAGCAAATGAAAACTGAAATAATTCACCCACATAACGCTGATTTTGGATATAATCGGGGCTAGGGAATCATTTCGCTGACTCCGTGATAGTGTTTGCCGCATAAGAGGTAGCTTTAAGGGGTTAAAGGTGGTTGCATAAGTATTAGCAAATTAAGACGAAAATAATGCGCCCATTTAAATTTGATTTTGGATAATGTTGGGGCCAGCGAAACGTTTCGCTTACCCCGCCGTGCTGTTTTTCGCACAGGGGGCTGTTTTTAGGAATTGAAGTTGGTTGTGCGAACTTAAACAAATTAAGATGAAAGTAATTCACCTATATACTAAATTTGATTGAGAATAATATCGGGGCTAGCGAAACGTTTCGCTGGCCCCGCCCTGCTATTTTTCGTACAGGGTTTAGTTTTTAGGGTTTGAAGTTGGTTGCACAAATTTGAACAAATTAAGACGAAAATAATGTGCCCGTGCATAGTTGATTGTGAATAGTGTCAAGGCCATTTAAATGTTTCGCTGGCCCCGCTAGTGTTTTTTTTTGTAGGAAATCAGGTACTTCCGGTGACGCACAAATTATAATTTTGGTGGAACAAATTTGACAAAATTCTGCAGTAAATACTTGGCCCAAAACAAAGTTTAATTTGCGTGGATGGTAGGGCCCGCGACACGGTCCTTTACCAAATCAGTATCTTGCCTATACTAAACTGGAAACTTCGCAACGCTTGGCGTGGCACTGATTTTCGGTACTGCTATAATGGCTGGTTGATAACTGGGACGGTACTGTGTCTGTTGTAAGAATCGGCACAATTCTTATTTTCCACTTGGGTAGAGGACGTTCTCTTCGTGCAGATAGAGGCCGGAAAAGTAAGTGTAACATTATTAGATTGAGTACCAAAGTGAGCAGTGTCAGTTAAAGGGGCCAACACATTAGCAGAATTAGTAGAATTGGAAAAAATGTTTGATTTATTTAAAGAAAAAGTCGCAAAAGTTGATTTTGGTGACAAATTGAGTTGAGTAAAGGAAGGGTGTCAATAATTGGATTATATTGACCCCGTTTCACCTCAGTTATATACTTTTTCTAGCTTTCTTCTAAAATAATAAACGAAATTTGCGAGTTTCGAAAGTTTCCTTGGGTTGAAAAGAAGACACAAATTAAAATAATAAGAAACTGTTTTTCCCTGACTACGCTAAGAACGCGAACGTAAGACCGCGTATTTTTAATTAATCGCGCGCTTGAGTGCGCATGTGTAGTTAACTGTACATGCGCACTCTATACTGACTAATGAAATCATGAAAAAAGCAACAGGATGAAGCGAGGGAGCCGATTTCCGCATGTTATTATCTTTTTACGTACGATTGTTCGTCATTTGAACTGTTTATAGCTTTCATATTTTCGTTTGCACCCTCTTAGTTGCCCGGCTACGCACAAATAAAAATTTTCTGTCATACCCCGAAATTGGAATTTTTTAATTTCTTTTTTTTGCTGAAGTTTGTGCGTCATTTGTACTGTTTGTACATTTCATATTTTCGTTTGTATCCTCTTGGTTCCCCGGCTAGGGAAAAATTAAGATTTCTTGCCATCCCCTCGAAATTGGAATTTTTAACATTTTTTTTCGCTAAAGTTTGTACGTCGTTTGTACCGTTTGTAAATTTTATATTTTCTGTTCCCATCTTACTTCTAGATTTGATGTACCCTCAAATATTACATTAGAAGATGATAATAGAGAAATGTAAAACATGCTTCTTTTAATGAGATTGCAATTTCCTCTACAGGCAGTGACGAAGAAATTGACGAAATTACCTAAGAATTAATTTAGATATATTTAAACGTTTCATCTTTTCGAACAGTTTTAAATGTTTCAGAAAGTGATAGAAAAATTACGCCAAAAGTGTGAAAAGCAGTTGAGGACTACATAACTGTTACATTAAAAGTTAAATTACATTCATATCTACCTGCTTAGATGTAGTAATGTTACAAAAAAAGAGAACGTTTGTGAATGAATTTTTACGCCCAAAAATCCCAAGCGTGGCTTTAGTGATCTAAATGTATGACAGTACGGGCGTCGGCGTGCGAGCACAAACATATTACGTCAAATAAAATTCAATAAAATTAAACAATTAAATAGCTTTTCAAGAAATTGTCGGCTAATATATTAAATAATAATTACTTTGAGCTATTGGCATTGGTATCCAAGGCGTCTCTGTGACGCTTTCATGCACTCACAGCTTAATTCCCAAAATAACCAGGGCATTTAGACGAATATAATTTTAGAACAATAACTATACATACACTTGAAATCAGAAAAATGATATATCTACTAGTCAATGTATTGTAAAAATAAAGAAATTGTGGAAAAGTGAGAAATGTTTTTAAAATACATGAAATTGTTTGTACTGCTTTATCAATAATACATTTATAGAAAATACCAGTAAACAAGACCATTAACTTTTAAACACAAGAATGAAAAATCTTGAACATTGCTACATTTACTTGAAATAAGAAAAATGAGGCATATATTGGGCATTGTGGGATAATTTTACCGGAATCCCGATCATAATTATCGATCTCAGATAATTGTAGTTTTCAATTGTTTGCAACGCTTTTATCCAACTTCAGATTAAATATCTCAGGGATAAACTTCGATTGTATAAAGTAATACAAATAATTTGAATTATTTTAAAAAGATTCCTCACTTTTTTCCGTCCTTCATTTCGACAATTCTTCAACCAGTATATATAGCATTTCTCTTTTTTTAAGTAAATGTAACGTTATTGATTCGAAAATAAATAAGTCTAATTTTCCAGGCGATTTTACTGAAAATTCAACTATTGTGTTGAAAAATTAAATATTTTTGTTATTATATTCAACTGCCTTAAACAAATTCATTTTTTTTTTAAATTAAAAATTCAACTTTTGTGGAATTACATTCAACGCTTGTTGAAAATTTAATTCATTTCGTTAAAGGTTTATCATGTTAGTTGAAAATTCATATTTTTATTCAATAGAAATGTTTTATTAAAAATTATTCCTTTTTGTTTTAAAGTTAATACTTCTAACAAAAAATTTAACTATTTAATTCTTTGTTTGAAAATTTATCATTTTTGTCTTATCATGGCAAATTTTAAAATTCCTCTTTCTTATTTTTTAAAATGAATGATTTTGAATTACACTCCAGATAAAAATTATCAGTCGTCGGTTAATTACAGATTTCTATTGTTTGCAGCGGTTATCTCCATCTTCAGATAAAGGATATCGTTGGAATATACTGTAAACGTATTATAAGACAATAAAAGTAATTTTCTGTATTACATGCAGGCGGCTAGGTGCCACCTTGGATTCAGGGAATTAGAAGAAACAAAGTTCGTCTCATTACTGTCTGCCACCTCCGACTTCGAAATTTAATCCCAAGTAATCTTTTCGTTTATGAACCACATTTTTACCAATTCTATTTTATGTCTAAAGATTTTTAGAAGTAAAATTTACAATAACTATTTTTGGAATCGCAACTGATGTAAAAAATTAGGTTTATCAGATGGGTACAAGTGGTTTGCCCAAGCAGAAATTAAAAATCAGGAACCAACATGTTGAAAATTTAAACCCAATGTTTCCAGCTAATCTAAGTGTTTTAATTAAACGTACCTGAGTTTCTAAACCTTCAAATGGACAAAATACTGTTTTCCAATTATATTACAAGTTTCTTTTGATAACCTATTATTTTTAATGCTCAAACTTTAATAAATATAATATTATAAATATAAATATAAATAATATTTCTTGTGTTTGAAAATTAATGGCCTTAGTAACTGGGACTTTGCATGAATGTATTATTGAGTGCATGGAGGCGGCGAAGAGCCACCTTGGATTCAGGGAATTAGACGAAAGAAAGGTGGACGCAGTTAAATTCGGTTATTGCCGGGATTAGGCCCAATGCTTGGGCATAAGAACTAATTCCGGATTCGGCTAAATGCCTACGA
>NC_046661.1:23468627-23470996 GCF_010883055.1 Belonocnema kinseyi
TGAATTTATTCGGACCCCATTAGGAAATCCACTAGCCGTTCAGGGGTGGGTTGAGAACCAGCAGCCCAGGCTTTGTTCTCCGGCTGCCTATCGGATCTATAGAAGGGATCTGTGCCAACCCTTCATGCCTTCTTCAGACCATCGATGTTGAAATTGTCATCAAGGGGGGCATGATTTTAATCAGCGTATGTTCTGAAAAGGGGTATTCTGCTTTTATTGTGGAAAGCCTGATGTACGGATCAACCAATGACCAAGGTGCCCCTATTCACACAATGAATAGGGACTCAGTACTTTGAGAAATCCTGTTCCTACGCAGTCGCGTCAAAGATTGCTTGTTTCGGAACAGCTGCTGGTACCCCTTTTTGGGACGGCCTTGGTGGACGGCATGCTGAAGAAGATGTAGTTCTGGGCCTGCGATTTTGTTAGTTATAAGCTGCTTTCGTGCGGTTCGTAGATTTTAAGCCTTTTCGTGAAACTTTGTTCGAGTATAGTCAGTAATGTACTTGTCAGTAATGAGAATTCCAGTATTCTTCGGAAATAATTAAGGCACTTCATATGCACAGATTTTATTCGTTTAGCCTTATTGAGACCGGGAATATAATTTAAGCTTACCTAGAGTCGGTCAGTAATCTAGTAATAGGATCCTAAAGGTACTGAACAGAACATATTTATTGAACATTATTCTATGTAATTGTGTGGATGACTGATAGGACGAGACAATGAAGTTATAATTCTTATATTTGTATTGATTTTATTCGAGCTGAGCCACTCCAATGTAAAATTTAAAGTACCTGTAGTGTAGAGTTTCGCTATAGTCTGAACAGTATAGATCGCCTGTGAAAGATAATGGTGTGACGTCCTGTGTGCGGTTGTGGAATATGGGTTTTGCTAGTCTTCAGAAATCCGGCAAGGATTAGCACTGCCATCCTATGATCAGGGTCCTATAAACTAATATAAGACTTGGCACAACTTCACCCACCCGCACTACAAGTCACTCCACGCACTGAGTCTCGACCACTACTGACTTCGAACACGTGGCCAGGAAGGTAAAACGGAAGACGAACAAAGAGGGGAAAAAAGGCTGTAGAACTGGGAGAGCGTCAGCCTCATGTCGGCCATCGAGAAAGAATAGGCATTAAAATTCCGAGTACGCAGCCTTTGGAAGCTTTAAAGGACAAGAACTTCTGTACTGCAGCCGAGGTAGGCGTTAAGCATTTTATCCTCCAGATAGGTTGTCAAAATGATAAAGGTTCAGTTTGAGTGTAGATTGTTAAATCTAATTTGGTTCGGTGACTCTGGCAGAAGCCATATCGAGTCAAGTTACTTGCTTATCTCCAAATTGAGTAGCTTTGAGAATTTTAAATTTTAAAAATGTTGTTTGCTAATGAAACAATACGTATAGTTTTTAAGCGATTTTTGTGCCAGTGATAGGGAGACCCCCTTTGTGTTCTAAAACTTCCTTCTTTTATAAAACTAGTGAAGTATAGATAAATTTATGTATTACCAATTTTTTTTAAATTACAATCTCCATTAAATGTGTACTATTTTCAATTTTAATCATGAGGTGTTTTTCTATGACTTTTCCTCTCTCCACATATCCCTCTTCCGAATGAGCTAAAATTCTATAAAACTTTGAATCTAGTTAAAATCTGGAGCGACGACTGGAAAGCATCTGGCGCCTGCAGGCAATCATACCCTTTTGTTCAGTTAGTAAATTATTCTTAAAATTATATATACAATTTTTTAGTACTATTTCACGCCTATTTTTCCCCAAGTTTGGAAAGGGTATTCGACACTTAAGGAACAGTTCAATTAAGAAATGAACAATTAATTCATATTCATTCTTGATCGACTAAAAATGTTTTTTTCTATCCTACATCGTCTATTTCAAACATTTCCATTTTTTAATTTTTTAAATCTTTAAAACTGCATTTTAAAATTCTTTAAATTAAAATTTACACTTATAAATTAAAACAGAATATATTTTTAAAGTAAGAGGTTTTTGAATTACGCATTTTAAACCGAATGATATCATAATGGAAAAATATAACAACTTAGCTCATTATTTAAAACATGTGTGACATCAAAGCTGGACAGATTTATTTTATAGAAATTTGTTAAATTACTGGTCAAAAAATAAATTCACTGTCATTTCCCAATTTCTATGACAAGGGTCCATCCTGTATTTGAATTGATGACAACGTATCATTTGTCTCTCTATTTTCTCTTCGTTCTACTCTGTGCCTGCTGCTCATCTCAGACAAAGACTTTCAAATGTTCGCGCGGTTCTCCCACCACTTCCCCCCATGGGACGGTTCTCCGCAACGAGGGAGCCGACGCTACGCACCGTCCGCAACTTCAGAATATGC
>NC_046661.1:23471096-23476861 GCF_010883055.1 Belonocnema kinseyi
TCCGGGCGGCAATACTCGATCCGAGGCCTGAGGCGATCCCCTTTCATATATGACCTGGATTCCGGCTCGAACTCTCACCGAGAGACTCCAGTCTCAATCTTTGGCTTGGAGGGGATTAAGGATTTGGGAGGGACCCTATTTTCTTTTCAGCCGAGCTCTTCGGCGGGGCCCTTCCTCCTCCTCCTTCTCCTTTTCGGCTTCGGGTTGGAAGGAACCCTCGGCGTTGCTCCTCTTGAGCTTTCTTGGACTGAACTGGATGGCGACGTCGGGCGAGTTGTGAGATCGGAATGCAAAGGGTCCGCCGGCGAGGTCTTCCCTTCGGGCGACTCGGAGGCTGCACTCCGCTCGGATCACCTCCGGCTCCGGCTGAATGTCCGGCACCGGTTTAATTGTCGGCCCCAGTTGAACCCCCGGATCCGGTTGCACCTCTAGTATCTAACCTGTGGGGTCCTCCCCGCTTTCCTCCGTGTTGCGCTCCTGAATCTCTAACTCCGGTACCGTCAGCAGGCAATATCGGCGATCCTGCGGTATCGTTGGGAAGGACGAAAACCGATCCCCACGGTCCTTGGGATCGCTTTGAATGCTCAGGAGAGGGTTTTGTTCGATGGCTCGGAGTCTTCGAAAGTACAGGCGACAGGGGGGGCCCCTTCGCCTCCGCAGTTCCTGAACCGTCTCCAGGCGATACTTTGCTTCAAATCCTTGATGTGAGCCTTTTCAATTATACCCGTCTCATCCTGGATTTCATACACTACTGGCGATATCACCTTGGTAGCGAATGTCACGTCTACGGCAGTTGTAATGTCTCGCCTGAATGTCTGATGCTACGTCTAAGTGATGTAGACTAAGTCTCTAAGGGCCGGCAATCACTTAATTCTACACTCCCAATCCTTTACGGCTAATGGAACTACATCGGGTGCTCCTTCTTTCTGTCCCTTTAACGATTTTACCAGTCTAGGCTCTTTAACATAATTTAAGAGCGCCGGCGACACATGAGTAGAACTATGAAAGGCCGTGTTATACGCAAAGCGAAATTCTGAGAGATGCTTATCCCAACTAGGATGATCAGCCTCCACGAAAGATGATATCATAGTTCTTAGCACTCGATTAACCCTCTCAACCGTATTAGCCTGCGCATAGTACGGTGGGGTGATTGAGTGTCTCAGCCCCAATTCTGTTGTAGCCTTTGCAAAAAGTTTGTTCACAAACTCGGCACCGTTATCCGTGAATAGTACTTCTGGAGTTCCCTACCTGAAAATGATCGTTTCTTTGAAAGCCCGTTGGACATTGGTGGCGTTAGCCTTCCTAAGGGGAATTACGTCGATCCATTTCGTAAACATATCCTGGGAAACCAGGATGTGGTGATAACCAGCGCGGCTAGGCGGGAGCGGACCCACAATGTCGGCCGCTACTACCGACCAAGGCTGCTCGATTACTCGCTTATCCATGAGACCAACTGGGCTTGCCTGGTCCACCTTCATCTTCTGGCACGCCTAGCATGCTCGCACGTATTTGGCAAAGTCATTAAACATACCAGGCCAATAGTAAAGCGACGAAAGACGTTGGAAAGTTTTATCCACACCTAAGTGGCTAGACGTGGTAGTATCGTGTGATTCACTAACCGCATTGACACGCAGTTCCAATGGCAGGACCAGCTTCCATACCTCCAAATCGGGTGAAAATGGGTCTGGTAAATGGTCAGGACGATGGCAGTATAATCGGTCACCTTCCAACTTCCAATCTGGAGACTGATAAGACATCTCTTGGACTAACTTAGTTCTGCGGTTATACCACAAATCATCAGTTCCGCCGATGGCACATACCGTCTCTAAGTCTGGTTCGTACATACGCGACAACGCGTCTCTGTAAGTGATAGAAAGCACCTTTTCTGTGTTTGACTTCAAAGTCATATTGCAACAGTGTAAGGGCCCATGTACCCAGTCTCCAGTTGGGTCTCGCAAATTATATATCCATCGAAAGCTACTATGATCAGTAATCACTTGAAAGCGATAGCCCTCCAAGTAGGGTCGAAATTTTTCTACTGCCCATACCACAACCAAGCATTCTTGTTCAGTGACCGTATAGTTTCGCTCGGCACCTTACATGGATTGACTAGCGAAGGCTATTACGTGCTCTGCCACATCTTGGATTTGTGTAAGGAGAGCCCCCAAACCCGTAATACTCACGTCCGTTTGCTAGCAAAACGGCAAGATAAAATCTGGTTTAGATAACGTGGGAGCGGAGATCAAAGCGGATTTCAATTCTTGGAAGGCCTTTTCATGGTCTTCACCCACTCAAACCTTCGATTTTTCTTTAGTAATCGAAGAAGTAGTTCTGTCTTTCGAGCGAAATCTTTTATAAATCTCCTGTTATACGAGACCATACCCGGAAATAGTCTAAGCTTGCGCAAAGTAGTCGGTGTCGGATAAGATGTAATCGGATCAATCTTCTCTGTATCCGGGGGCATTCTAGTTTTATGCACTAGATACCCGAGATAACGTACCTGGCTAAAACCAAATTCGCTCTTATCTGGATTGATCGTAAGTCCGTCATCGAGAATCACATTTAGGACCTTTTCTAGCCAACAAATGTACTCCTCAAAGGTTTCACTGACTACAATAATGGCATCCATGTATGAAAAATCATGGGGCTCAAATTCGGATGTTATCAGTCGGTCCGGCAATCGCTGAAACATGCTGAAGCGCCCGACAACCCAAAAGGCATACGGTTGTAGTGGGATAGCCCCTTGCCTGGTACCGGAAATGCAGTGAACTCTTTACATTCCTCCGATAGCGGAATCTGATGGAATGCCAGGCTAAGGCCAATCTTAGAGATATATCATTTAATTTTCTGAGCTCAATGCAGAGCCTATAGGCGCCGTCAGGCTTTCTTATCATCCCAACTGGATTACACCATTCGCTTTTACTAGAGCTTAATGGGGAAATGTCCCTGAATGTCGATACGGTGTTTCTCCAGGTGTGTTGCAGGTAGCTTTACTGACATAGGAGGAATTTTTCTTTTAAGAAAATCTTCTAAATATTTGGCCTCAAAAGGCTTCAAATTCTTTATGCCTCAACAGGCCTAAGTGACTTCGTTAGTCAGAAAAACATCAACATCCTCCACACGATTATCTAATACTCTGAGAGTTATGCTTTCCTGAGAAAGTCGAATAGTTCCGCCAAATCATGGCCGAATAATACTTCACAATCGAAATTCGGTGCGAAACGGATCGCTGAAAACTTGTTTAAACCTAAAAACTCATGGGGGGAATGGCTTGTCCAGCGGTTATCTCGATCTTTCCGTTGGGGTACATTAGACCCAGACGGAGTCGATCTGCTAATTTTTCTAATAAATCTCCAAATAGTCCACAGGCTTGCTTGCCTATATATGTGCAGCACGAGCCTGGTTCAAAAAGTTAGTGTAGTGGTCAGCCATCGACACTCACAGTAATAAATAGTCGTCGTTCATCAAGTACCTTATTAACCCTATCCAACGATATTTGAGGGGGAAACGAAAGGGGAAAGTGGTCGGACCCTAGATTCACCTACCCTACTCGTTTCCCGACCTGGGTCCCGAGCATCCGCTACAGCTGGTAATAATTTGGTCGGGTTAGCCACACTTGTGGCAGAAAACCCCTGCCCGTTACAGTTCCCACAGCAGCCACGCTCCCCTCTTGAAGTGCCACCAGCAGTAGTGCGCACTAAGGGAGCTGGCGCTTGAGGATTCACACTTCTCACATTTGGGCCTACCCCAGCAGTCGATAAACTCGGTGCTCTAAAAGCATGGGTACCCAATGGAGGATAGCTGAAATTAGCTGGCATCATAGGTGCCTGAGGAAAGCTTAAATAAACCCCATAATTAAAATAAGGCGAATAAACGCTGAAAGTACGTATTCCAAACGCTGGTGGTACAAAAGATTTGTGAATGTCGGGAGGACCTACTACAGGACATGCGTTACTTGGAGCGCTGTTGGAATAGTTATTATTTGGGGCTCCGGTTGATCGATCTGCAGTTTTGTTACCGTTATTTTTACCAAGCATTTTTCTACCTCGTCTTTTGTTGTTATTTGAACTATTTGGAGTTGTTCCATTATTAGTTAAATCCGAGGTAGTAGGCTGATTTTACGTAGAAGCCACCTCTTCCGACTTTCCGACGGTGTTACGGTAGGCAAATTCGGGTAAAGCATTATCCTGAGTAGGTGGAGGGGGTACATAGGCCTTACTTATCATTTTGGATGTTTTAAACCTTTCGCCAGCATCTTCTGATTCCTCAAAAGTACGATAGTCCGTTTAAAGAAGGGCCTCTAAATACTTAGGGTGCAAATTATTGATTGCCATCTGTAATTGTTCCCTTTCCGATATCGGAGGATCGTAATGTTCAAAAATTAGGCGAAGGTTTAGCAGGTAGTCGGCTATAGGTTCGTTTGGACCTTGTGTGCTTTTTCGCCCCTTATCCCTGATTCGCTCTAAAAAGATCTAAAAAGATCCCTATCTGACAAGGAATCACACCTTCTACATTTCTCACTTTATGTGAGAAATTCCTCCGCACTATTATCGCGTTTTCCATTATAACTGATATTCCATTTCCTCACGATCGTATGAATATCATCCCTACTCCTTTCTTCCAAATCCGTTGACAAACCGCTCAACGGGTTAGGGATTGACATTTATGTAAAAGAGGGGCTATCCAGATAACTGTGTGGAACCTTTTCTAGGGGGAATGTGTTACCAGTTGGCAAGAAGGCATCTAAGAACGGGTTAGTGTTACGTAGAGTAGCGGTGACATAACTTGCATTTGAATCTACATTCTCTCTTAATGTTTCAAAGTGAGACTCTGAGACAACTGAGATATTCATCGAATGTAAATTATTCCCACCATTGCCAGCTAGGCGAGAATCCTGAATGCAGTCATCTTTGGTTCTGGAGATTGCACATTGCCTTGAAAGGCTGAAGGGACCATAGTTGAGCGACTTGCTGGGGTATATAACGAAGTCGCGTATGTGGAGGGAGAAAACGTTGTAACACTCTCGAAAATTACGGGCGAAAATCACGCTGTTGACATTATTAGTCGGCATTGGTAGGGGCTCTGAAGCCGACTGGTTATTATGACTGAGGAGTAAGAAAGGGTTCAGCGCGCGTGACGTCATCGCAGGGACATCATGATCATTTGGGGTGGGTCGCGTAGTCGCGTTCTGCGATAACTGTAATCTTTGTATTTACGCGGAAAAATCGCGCTCTGCATTCTCTTCCCATGACTAATGCACATGACGGGAATGTTGGTGGAACCTTATCAGGCGCCACCTCATCGCCATGTCATCCCAATCTGTCAATAGACTGAGATATCCTAAGGTGTCTTTAAGTTTCACTAAACTAAGTGAACTTGCCCAGTCTATAACCGCGTCAGTGGCCCACAGCCTGTCTACTCTGATGATAGAATTCTCCATTTTGAAAAACAAAGAATTAAACCGATTTAACTACTCTTGATAATCGCAAAATTCCGGAAGACTCGCTTTGAAATGGCGAAACCCGAAAATTTGTGCTAGCAAATCACAAAAACTGTGAAATTTCAAAAACATCCGAACGAATAAGTTTACGCATCTGAAAAGCTCCGAAAGAAAGAAGCCCCGAAACGATTCTCGAACCTTCGCGATTCCGTATGAATAGCACCAGCAACTCGATTCCTAAATTACTTTTCCCCGAACAATCTTAAATTCCGACGAAAAGACTCCAGAAGTCTGTCACTAGCTCTACCACTTTCGTACGAATAGA
>NC_046661.1:23476918-23478235 GCF_010883055.1 Belonocnema kinseyi
CCCCCCCCCCCCCCTTTAACTCATAAACTTAAAACTCCTCGATAAACATATCAAATCACCAACAATTTTAAACAAAATCACATAATAAATCAGTAAATAAATATAAAAATCACATAATAAATAATCGCAGTTAAATAAATAAATAAATATAAAACAACAACAATAGATAGAACAACAGATAAATAAATAATTACACCATCGTAAATAATAACAAATTCAATAGAAGAAATCAATAAAATATAATCACTTAGTTTTCCTCAAAAGTTCTTCCTTCGAGAGGGCTAACAACAAACACAGTGCAAAATCCAGAAATATCCGGATTTATGCAGTTTAATTTGAAAGGTACTTAAATTTTTCCCCATCTGTAACTTTTTCTGGCCTCACGTTGGGTGCCAATTTTTTTAATACCCTTTCCAACCTTGGGGAAAAACAGGCGAGAAATAGTACTAAAAAAATTGGATATATAATTTTAAGAAAAGTTTACTAACTGAATAAAAGGGTACAATTACCTACAGGCACCAGACGCTTTCTTGGCGTCACTCCAGATTTTAACTGGATTCAAAGATTTATAGAATTTCTAACTCATTCGGCAAATGGATATTTGGGACGAGGAAGTCACAGAAGAACACCCCATGATTAAAAATTTATATAGTACAAATTTAATGGAGATTGTAACTAAAAAAATGGTAATACATAAATTTATTTATACTTGACTAGTTTTATAAAAGAAGGAAGTTTTAAAACACAAAGGGGTTCTCCCTAGCACTCGCACAAAAATCGCTTAAAACACACGTATTGTTCTATTAGCAAACAATATTTTCAAAATTTTAATTTCTCAAAGCTACTCCATTTTGAAATAAGCAAGTTACATGACTTGATATGGCTTCTATCTGAGTCATCGAACCAAATTCAAATTTAACAATCTACACTCAAACTGAACCTTTATCATTTTGACAACCTATCTGGAGGACGAAATGCTTAATGCCTACCTTGGCTGCAGAATAGAAGTTCTCCTCCTTTAAAGCTTCAAAAGGCTGCGTACTCAAAATTTTAATGCGAATTCTTCCTCGATGGCCGTCACGAGACTGACTCTCTCCCAGTTCGACCGCCTTTTCTCCCCTCTTTGATCGTCTTCCGTCGATTTCGCCCAGTGTGTGCTGCCGTCAATGCTATTAAAAGGCGTTACAACTGGCGGAAAGGACTTGAACGGTTCCGGTCAGTGTTGCCAGATATACGTTTTTTACAGGAAAATACGTTTTTTTGGGCTTAAAATACTATGATACGTTTTGTCATACGTTTTTTTTCCACCATACGTAT
>NC_046661.1:23478335-23485879 GCF_010883055.1 Belonocnema kinseyi
ATATCTAGTCGGGAGTGGTGCTGACTGAAAACAGATGATTTGGAGCGATTCGCGCGCCATTTGTTGGTCATTCTAAGGACTTATTGAACTACCCTCGTAATCAGGTCATTCTTCAAGGTCATTCAATCGGAACTTGTCATGTATTGCTAATATTCAGCTAATAAAGACAAGATATCAAGAAGAAATCAATATAGAACCCATAAAGGTAAGCAATGAGAATGACTTAGTCAACAGCCAGCCAATGAAGGCAAGTCATAAGTGCGATTTAGTCATTATCTAGCCAATGAAGGCAAGACATGAGCAAGATTTAGTCATTATCTAGCCAATGAAGGCAAGATTTGTCCAGGATGTTGTCAATATCTAGCCAATGAAGGCATGCAATGAGCTTGATTTAGAAAATATCCGGCCAATGAAGGCAAGAGATGACCAGGATGTTGTCGAATCTAGCCAATGAAGGCAACTTCTGGTAACTGAATATCTCTTGCTAATAATCGATTTCCTGCGTCATTTATGGTCTGAATCAGTCTTTGTCATGGAAAGCGAATTCTTTCTTGATGCCGAGCATACCCCAAGAACCATAATACACTGCTTATATGTGCACAAGTTCCAAGCCTTCGAGCATCTGACTGGCATCTACAATAATATCCTTTTATAGGAGTATGTTCTTCATCGTCAGCCATGTCATCATCCATGTCATCATCACCGTTCGGTCTATAAGCAATCCAGAGTTGATGCTTAGACGCGTTTCGAAATCGAGAAAAAACTCTGATTTTTAAAAATCCTGGCTGTGGTATTCGATTATCCTCTTGTAGCATCTCAATATGGAATTCTTCGTCATTGTCTCTTTGCAGTTTGTCTTGCACGTAAGAAGGTGCATGTTTAACTTAATAAACCCCAACTGTGAGTTCTTTTAAGAATTCAAGTGTCAGGACTGGGAAATCCAATAATTGGCCTGCATCTAATTGAACCCATTGTCGGGCGTTCTTTGTCTTAAGGTTTTCTGCCTCAACCAGCGCTTGCAGGACATTCGGTTCCTTAGATTTTTTAAGTAATTCATCGGCTATTTCGGCATCAGCTACTTCCATGTAAATCAATGTATGTTATCGGTTAATTATAGCTCCAGCTATCCGAAAAAAATCGCTTAGGTTAGGAACGTGTTGTACATATCTCTAATACTTGCCGAGAGAAATTAAAAATTGATTTAATGTGTCCATTCCTAACCTCGTCGATCTAATACAACAATATCGTTTTCTTGGAACCACCTTCTCATTCTATCAGCGTCTATTGCGAATTCATGTTGTCATATAGCAGCATCATTATTATGGCTGTCAGAAAAGTACGGTCCTTGAATGTCGAAAATGTAACCATAAGGTGCCACTATTAAACGGTTTGACTAAGTGCCGTCCTTTGTGAACACAATATGACTGTCGCAGAGCACTGAAGTTGCTGCTCTTATGAGTGTAAAAGTATTAGCCATCAATACACGCAATAATTCGAGGATTTTGTGGTTTCAGATTATATAATTAATTAGCGAAATCAGTAACATGCTTGGCAATATAATCTTCTCCCACAATTGCGTCAAATCCGATGTTGTTAGGTACGAAACGTTGCATTAATGATTGTCTGACCGTGGCAATGGCTCCACTAACTGACTATCTACTCGGATATTGGAACATAACCTTGAGAAAAGCATCCGATAGACCTTGACGCAGTTTACATAAAAATATCAGCAAATCTTTCTTTTCCACATAATTGTAACAACCTTCACGGGGCACTCTTTCACAAAACGTGACAATTCTCGAAACTGTTCTTTGGTTAAAGGACAAAGACATTCAAATTCAGTGTCAGAAAGGCTATTTTCGTCAACAATTCTAGTCTGACTTCGAGCTACGTTACGAAGTCCTTGCAAAAATGCTTACAGCAGTTACCTGAGAGTCAAGAAGGACGTGTCTTGAAAACATCCTTCTCATGAGTTGCCTCCATTGGCTTGAATGACCTTGAGAAATGACCTGTCTCTTAAGGCCATGTCTTTCTCTACATTTCCCCGTTACACTTTTGATCGAGACATTGAGTAATACAATTTTACGAAGCTTAATCAAAATCGACTGAAAGCCATTTCATGTACATTTGCTACGGGATCCTTTCAATTCAAACGTTTCGAAATACTTGGAAAATCTCAGGAAAGAATTATAACATTTGAAATGTCCTGAATAATTACTTTATTTTTACAATTATGTTTGGAACTTCACAATTCAGTTTAATTATACGAAAATATCGTGAAAAATTGAAAATTTCGATCCAAACGATTCAAACTACTGTCAAAAATCACAAAAAGAAATTATAACTTTTGAAAGCCCTAAAAAATTTTATTTATAAAATTTGTTTACTGCACTTGACAGTTCAGTTCAATGTTACACACATACCATGGGGATGTAGAAAATTTAAACTTTGATCCAAAAGATTCAAAATACAGGAATAAATAGCAAACAGGAACTATAACTTTTGAAAAGTCCAAATTAAATGTATTTTAGCCATTTTTATAGGACTTGAGCATTTAGTTAGATGTGTTAGTTAGATGAAAGTGATTCAAATATGTGGAAATATCTTAAAAAGAAATTATAGCTTTTCAAATGTTCTAAATAATAATTTTATTTAAAAAATTTTTTGGAATTTGACAATTTAGTTTCATTTGACGAAAATATCACGGAAAATTGAAAAATTTTGATCCGAACAATTAAAAATACAGGAAAAAATCTAAAAAAAAACAGCATAATATACAAGTTTGGTACATAGATATATATATACACATATGGGATAATCTGCTGCGATATTTGCTTAGGTTCTAACACCTGTGCAAACAAAGTGAAACACGAACTGAAGAGCGCTATCCAGAAGCGCTATCCAGAAGGCACCAGAGACTGCAAGGCCGATCGTGGGCCTAAAAAACGATGTTCGAACATCTCTGTACATCGGGCATTCGCCAGAATTATAGGCTTAAAAGGATGTAACTCTTCTAACCGACTAAGGACCGCATCCAAACCATCTCGCAAATATTCGTGGTCAAGACTCGTTTAGAAATAAATGAGACTTTCAATAAAAACCATGGAATGATCTGCGCACTTTACAAAAATTCACTCCGAGAAAGTATTCAAAAACCTCCATGTAAACCCTTGCCTACTTACAAGTAGCGCCAACCGCTCCACTAGCTCTACCAAATTTACTTACTCGCTTCGCAACCACAGCGAAAAATCCATGCTTAGAAAACCAAGAAGGGGTTGCAGGCGCCGATGGGAGCCGGGTTTCGCTGAAGCATAAAATATCCATGTCCAAGATAAACATTGCTAAATCTACGACATTAGAAAATCCATGGCAGTTCCAGAAACAATCCGAGCCCGCCCGCTCACCACCGAGGACAGATAATTTACTGTCTTTACGGGAGCTATTTGATTGTCTTCGTGGAGTTTTTGACGAGGAATTTTAGAGTGAGTTTCCGGGTAGAAAATAACCGATAGAGCCGCCCTTGTTTCAACGAGAGCCTTCGAACGAAGAAGCTGATGCCAACCCTGAACCTGTTTTCTTGGGGATCTGCCACTCTGTCTCCTGACTGTGCTTCGTCTTAAGAAATGTCTCTAAAGAGTTGTAAGGAGGGCCAAAAAACATGGCACTCATGTCGTCAGATGACAGCACTTTCACATCGAAAAGCAGATTCCACCACAGCAGATTCTACTTCAGCTTTCGAGAACACCCCCCGAACCGACGAGTCTAGGTCGTTATTGCATGAATCCGTGTCCTTGAGCTTATGTAGAATCACATTTTTTGTACAAGCATCCCTTCGGAGCTGCAAAACCTCTTCATTCAACAGTTTCATGCCATTTTCAAAATCCGTCATCTTCTCCAGATCATCATTTCTTAATTTCAGAGATTCTGTTTTTTAGAAGGTCTAATTCGCCCTAAATCTAAGAGGCCGAACCCTTAAGGGCAGCTACATCATTTTTGGTGATCGACGTATCCTTTTTTATGGAAGTTAGCAGGGTCTCAAATCACGGCACGTCAACAGAAATTATAACCTTAAAAAAGTTCTGAAATTTTTTATTTTAACAAGTTTTTGTAGGACTTGACAAATTACATTAACTATACCAAAACCCAGTGGAAAAATAGAAAATTCAAATTTCGTTACAAACGATTAAATGTACATGAAAAAATCTCAAAGAAAGAATTATAATTTTTTAAAACTCCGTAAAAAAGTTTTTTTTTCATTATTTGGTAGACCTTCAAAATGTAGTTTAAGTTCACGAAAATACTGTTAAAAAATAATACATTTAAATTTTGGATCCAAACGATTTAAAATAAGTGCAAAAATCTCAAAAAGGAATTACAACTTTTAAAAAGTTCTCAAAAAATGATTTTTTCCAACATCTTCAAAATGAACTTATCTAGTCTGATTTTAAAATATCAAATGCAATTTTACTATTATAATTTAACAACTGAGAACAATTTATTAACAAAAATATTTTAATTATATTCCAATAGTAATGTCCGAAGTTACTGTGATCTTTCAACGATGTTCCCGTTACAGACGCAGTTTCTAGAAACTGGCGAATAATCTTCTGTAACTTGGCGCTGTCATCCTTTTCTACATTATTCTTTTTCCGCTAGGAGACAAACACTTCTGCTATATCATCATCTCGCTTCTTTACTGCATTTTAATTATTTCATTTAACCTACCGGCGGGTGCGCCTTTAAGACTCACATGAGCGGGCGCGTACGGCACCCTGTGCGGCTGATCAACAATTCAAATTTTTCTTACAAAACGTAGGGTTAATTGTATAGGGAAGTGATTATTTAGAAGAAAAAAAACATCAAATAGTTCAACCTCACGATATATTTGAAAGTTTGCAACACTGAGTGCCGCACTGAGTGAGGCCACGCACCCGCTGGTAGGTTAACACATAAATAATTTTTTGTTAATTTTTTTATAATATATACGTATTGCCTTCCTAATTTCTTTTTTTTTGTTCGCGAGAAAATGCACCAGACTCTTGCAATTAGAGAATGAAAATGCCATGTGTTCAGCCGCCATAATCAAATAATTTGAAATACAAGGCTTTGAGGTGAACATTAAAAATATTAAAAATATATATTTAGCAATAATGTAACGACTTTAATTGAACAGACAGACCTTGTCCATAATATTATCTATCGTTTAAAAGAAATTAGCATGATATTTCAATTTTATATTTTACATATATAATTTTAAACCATTCAATTTGAAATTTTTTAATTAGGAAAAATAACAATTATTTCGTATTTAGAAATATTTGATTTTTTCTTTAAAATCCGTGATTACAAATAAAAAACTCAAAACTAAACAAAAAACTAAACTTTGAACGTTACAAATTTAATGTCTCTATTTAAAAAAATTTACTTTGTCATTAAAATTGTTAAATTGTTATGTATAGATAACCATTTAACACCTACTATCCTTAGAAAAAATTCGAGTAAGTACAGGAAATATTTAGAAGTTTTGAAAAAATTCAAACTTAATTAAACATCTAAAATGATTACAAAAAATTTTGAAGATTTTTAAGAATTATGAAGGGCTTTAAAAGAATGTAATTTTTTAAACTTGAAAAACGTAAAATAACATTCAGATTTTTCAATATTTTGAAATAAAATTTTCAAGTGTTTTAAGGATTTTTAAAGTGTTTGAAATTAAAATGATTCAACTTTAATTTAAGGAGTTTTCAGCTTATAAAAAATGTAATTGTTCACTTTTTAATGTTTCTAGCATAAAATTTCCTAAAATAGTGTAATTTAAACATTTTTTAAATTCATTGATTGATTCTTTAAATTAGAGCATTGAAAATGATAACGTGGATTCATATTTTTGGGTCTGAAAAAATGTATAAAATTCCCGGTCAGTAAAAAAATAAGTTAAAACCGGAACCCTGAAATCAAATAAAACGGTGCCAAAAAAACATTCAAAATTAAATGTTAGAGAACAATGTTTTATCAGCCATTTTTGAAATGCAGTGTATTAAGGGGTAAAGCATTAGCCGATACTATTAATAGAATTCTTAAATTATCGAAAATGAACGCTTTCCTTTTATAGTTGAGAATATTAGCATATCAAGAGAAACTGCGCTCTACCTCTACCGATGTGATGGGGGCATATTTCATCTTCTGAATTTCGCTTTTAGAGTAAGGACAGCCTTGAATATTTTGAGAATCAAAATTTTCAGCAACTAATTGCAGTAATTTTAAATCTTTGTTTTTCGCAAGAAAATAATTTAATTTCTTTTCGGCTACTTTTGACTCTGTTCGACTTTGTTTGGATAATTCATTCTTTACACGTAAAGAATTAATTATCCAAACAAAGTGGATATTTTGGGAATCAAATTTTCAGCAACTAATTGCAGTATTTTTAAATCTTTGTTTTTCGCAAGAAAATAATTAAATTTCTTTTCGGCTACTTTTGACTCTGTTCCACTTTGTTTGGTTAATTCATTCTTTACGTGAAGCAAATAACTCAAACTTTCCAGAAGCGACAGTCCCTAAGTTTGTAATTTATTTATGTATTGAATTAAGCATTCAAAATTAATTTGTATGTACTGTAAGTCTGCTAGCAAATGTTTTTTACGTAAAACTTTTTGATATTTTCTGATACATTCTGCCTCTTCTAGGTTCAAACTCAGAACAGTATAATGAACTTTTTCAAATTTTTATGTATAATACGAGTATATAGCCGCACTTAGCCACGTTCAAATTTTGCACATTCAATTTTCATCGTTGCGTAAATATTTCTAAATATTTTTTAACATTCTCTTAAATTAATTTTTCAAAATGAAAAATCATTTTCAATTTTCCTACGAATCTTAAGGAAATGTGGTTTATTCTTTTAAAGCCCTTCACAATTTTTAAAAGTCTTACAAATTATTTGAAATTATTTCAGATATTTAATTAAGTTTAAATTTTTACAAAACTTCTTAAGTAATGAGTCATATTTATTGGACATTATTTTATGTAATTGTGTGGAAGAATGAAAGGAAGAGACAATGAAGTTATAATTTCTATACTTGTATTTATTTTATTCGAGTTTAGCCGCTCCAATGTAAAATTTCAAGTACCTGTAGTTTCGCTATAGTCCGTACAGTATAGATCGCCTGTGGACGACAATGGTGTGACGTCCTGCCTTCGGCCGTGGAATATGGGTTCTGCTTGTCTTCAGGAATCCGGCAGGGATAAACACTGCCATCCTATTATGAGGGTCTTAAAAACTAATATAAAACTTGGCACAACTTCACCCATCCGCACTACGTTTCACTCCACGCACTGAGTCTCGACCACTACTGACTTCGAATACGTGGCCAAGAAGATAGAAAGGAACCAACTATCGAAATTCAGTCGCCGCCATTTTAGCCGGCCGGCTCCATACTCACCGGAACCAGTGTTGCCAGACTGGAATCGACGGAATAACGTATCCAGAGAGGAAAATGGTGGGGGGAGCCGTTCTGAAAAACGTATAATAACGTATGCGTTCTTTT
>NC_046661.1:23485979-23490935 GCF_010883055.1 Belonocnema kinseyi
ATAGAGCTCCAAGGAGATTATGTTGAAAAATAAAAAAAAAATTTACCCAAAAAAAATTGTTTTTATACTTCATTCTAAGGACTTATTGAACTACCCTCATATTAAGGCCATGACTTTCTTTGCATTTCCCCGTTAGTGCCCAATAATTTTCATAGGGAACATTTTCTTCACAGAGCTGCAGTTTCCGAGATATTTGGTAATGTTTCTTAAAAGGGTTGGATGTTTAACTCTCTCTAACTCGAAAACTGTCCATTTTCAGACTTTGTGCCCTTATAATACTTTTAATCACAATTTTACTAAGTTTAATCAAAATCGACTGAAAGCCATTTCATGTACATTTGCTGCAGAGTACTTTGAAAGTTCTATTTTTCCATTGTGTTTTTATAAAATTAAACTTAGTTGTCAAGTCCTATACAAAATTGTAAAAAGAAATTTATTTAGGACTTAACAAAAGTTATTTATTCAACAGTGTACAGGCAAAGCCCTTTTGTTACAAACTAAATTTTCTTAAGACTAAGTAAATTCGGTGGCGCATATATATTTATATCACATAACAAATTTGGGCAGTCGATGTTGTTGTTTAAGATGTTGTATAAAAAGCATATCTCAGCAAACATAAATCGTTCAGAGATTAACTCTTATATTAAGGAATATTCTTATGCTGCTGTATTCGTGATTTTGTCTATTCATCGGCATACCCGGTTGCCTAGCTGAAAATCGTAGAAATCTATTTTGTACGCCTTCAAGTCTTATGACATAGTTGCAACAGGTAGGTTTCCATACTACTGAGGCGAACTGTAAGAGCAATGCGAGAAATACGAAGTTTTTAGGAGAAGCGGGTTTTTGAATTTCGATGCATTTCTCGTGACAAAGCCCAGCGATCTGAGGGCTTTGTTGATTGCACTTGCAGCTTGTGCATTTAATGTTAAAGAGTCATCTAGGAGTATCCCAAGGTCTATCACCACGACGAACCTAGTAATTTCCTCTCTTGCCATGTTGTACTGATGAGTAAGGATAGATTCACTACGAGAGAAGGTTATAATCGAACACTTCTGCGAGTTCAATTTGCATCCCGTTCTCAGTTCACCAAG
Source organism: Belonocnema kinseyi (assembly GCF_010883055.1). Taxonomy (NCBI): domain Eukaryota; kingdom Metazoa; phylum Arthropoda; class Insecta; order Hymenoptera; family Cynipidae; genus Belonocnema; species Belonocnema kinseyi. Next base: position 23,487,071 of record NC_046661.1, read on the forward strand.
TTTGCAGTTGTTCGAGATCCGACTGCAGGCTGATGCAATCAAACTGGGAGCTGATTGTTTCGTATATATTCAGATCATCAGCAAAGAAGAGAAAAAAACAGAATTTTATAATCAAATTAATATCGTTGACATGGAGAAGAAACAGGAGAGGTCCGAGAAGCGAGCCCTGTGGGACTCCGGAAGTAGCTTGACAGGGTTCCGAGTAGCTTCTTTTGAAATGAACTGACTGCCATCTATCGCTACTATGGTTTTCTAGCCACATGAGGATATAATTTGAAACACCCAAGGCTCCAAGCTTTGCCACCAGAATTGCGTGAGCAACTTTATCAAACGCTTTTGAAAAATCTGTATATGTCGCGTCGAGATGGAAGACTGATTCCATCTCTTTAATAAGGTAGTGTGTATAGGCGCATAAATTTGTGGTAGTAGATCTCCCCTTCCTGAAGCCATGCTGCTCCTCGATAATAGTATTAGATGAAGCAAGGTATAATTTGTCGCTGATTATATTTTCGAAGGTTTTAGGAATCGCATTGTGTATGGTTATGGGTCAATAGTTTTTGACTTCGTTACGGTTCCCGTTCTTGCGGATGGGAATTACGATGCCCTTTTTCCACTCAAAAGAAAAATGACCTTCCGCGAGCTACTTGTTAAACAAGAGGAACAGTGGTTGTAAAAATTCGGAGCAGCAGGATTTCAGGAGGGAGGAAGGCACACCATCAGAGCCCGCCCCTTTATTCGAATCAAGACTGAGTAGTTTATCTTTAATCTCGTTTCTGTTTATATAATTATTATAGAAGTCAATCGATTCAGCGAAACTAAAATTCGGAACATTATTAGTTGGCGTTGAGTAAACAGATTTGAAGAAGGATGCAAAAAGCCCGGCTATATCTTCACAAGTGTCAGTAGTTTCCCCGTTTAACAACATTTGGTTTGGAATACCAGTGTTTTCACGCATGGAGTTTGTGTATTTCCAAAAAGTTTTCGGATTCGATATTATTGATCTTTCTGTATTGTCAAGGTACTTTTTGTAGCACGAGTTGGCTAGACGTTTACCCTGGGCTTTTAGATTAGAAACCCGTTGATAATCCATGTTAGTTCGCGTTTGTTTATATTTAAGGTGAGCAATCTTTTTCGCTGATAATAATGTTTACATTTTTTTCTAGGGTCAGAGGAGGATGGTTTTTTTCAATAGGTAGGAGGGGTTCTATTGATATTTCGACAGAGTCTGTTATTCTGTTGGTAAGAACTGAATCTAATAAAGTGCCATAGACATTAAATTTATCGTTAATTTGAACTAATGTTATATAATCTAACGTGTCCGAGATGTTGCTGAAAATGTGTAATTGTTGCGTTCTTTTAGGTAAACAACTAGGTCCAAAATCAAGATCGGCATTCCAGGAAGCACAGGAGATGTTAAAATCATCAAATATACTAAAAGCTGCAGTTAGGAAGGCGAAGAAAAGGTCTTCAAGTACCGAGCATAGATCAACATATTTGATGAGGCTGGCGTTAGGTGGAATGTAGAAGACTCCCATGATTTGAATGGATTTCCCTATTATTCTTTTGATAACTACGTGCTCTACGGAAGAAATATTAGTGGGAAGATTAACACCCCCTAAGCCCTGATCCGCCGCTATCATAACCCCGCCACCACGTTGACAATCACTAGTTAAAACGTTTCGATCTAGTCTAAAAATGTATCCCATAAATCCTAGTTCCGCCGAATTTATCCCTTCGTGTAGCCACATCTCAGAAAAAACAATAATATTGTAAGAGCAAGTTGGACCTGATTTGCGCAGGTTATCGATTTTCTACGTGCTTCGTGATCACTGGAATTCCCCCTTTGAAGGATATTTTCAAATCCATCTCTGCTCTCTTGCGTCGACTTTCCAGGCTGGTCTTCACTGCAACAATTGCCTCCAATTGCATTTTCGTTTTGTCTCGGGAGATCCATAGTGATTACAGCCTCTTGTCGTGTTTTAGTTTCCTCTTTACAGGTATGAATGCACGAAGCAGTGCATACGCAGATGTCTCCGTGTCGCAGATCAGTTTGACAGATCGTGGTTTTACCTGGGTCAAAAAAGTCACTACCTTTACCTTTCTTTAGAAAACCCACAGAATATATTTGCAGCTATAGGTTTTCTGGTTTTAACGCTTCAATCGCTTTAATGAATAGAGAAACGGTTTCTGAGCATTTTTTATTTTTCTGAACCATATATAAGCCTAAAATAAAAAAAATGAAAATTCGTCATATCTTTCTAGGATGAGTCTTCGTGCAGTTTTCCTCAATTTTGGCTACTGTCTGTAAATGGAAAAATAAAAAAATAAAAATTTTGTCGGCAACTCTTAAAGGTACCTTTCGAATAGGGGGGTGGGGGGTAAAAAGTCACCCCTCTTCGTTTTTGCTGTAGTACTCACTGTCTATCCTTGCTCGGACGAGTTTTCGTGCAGTCTATCTCAACTTTGGCTACTTTCCGGAAATAGAAAAATTCTTAAAAAAAGTTTTAAGACCTCGAGAGAGTTCCTTTTCCATAGTGAGAGGATTGAACAAATCACCCCCTCTTCGTTTTGGGATAGAACATATTGTCTATCTGCGCCTGGACGAGATTTCGTGCAGTTTTTCTCAATTTTGGTTACTGCCGGCAAATAAATAAATTACAAAAAAATTTGTAACACCTCTTGAGAGTAGTCTTTGAATAGGCAGCGTGGGAATTCAAGGAGTCACCCCCTCTTCATTTTGTGGTGCGATTTACTATCTATCCCTACCCCGACGAGTTCTTGTGCAGTTTTTCTCAATTTTGGCTACGGTCCGCAAATGTAAAAATTTGTACAATTTGTTTTTCATTACCCCTTGAAAGTACCTTTCGGATAGAGTGGGTTGAAAAGGTCACGCCTTTTATTTCTGGGCAGAACTCACCGAATATCTTTGCAAGTATGGGGTTTTCTGTTTTTTATCACTGCAATCGCTTAAATGAATAGAGAAACGGTTTCTGGGCATTTTTTCAATTTTTCTGGACCATATATAAGCCAAAACTTGATAAAAAGTATTCATAATACCTTGCCCGGACGAGTTTCCGTGCAGTTTCTCTCAATTTTGGCTACAGTTCGCATATAGAAACATTTTTTTAAAAATTTTGGAAAACTCTTAAGCGTGCATTTCAAATAGGGAGTAGGACTAAAAATGTATTCCATCTTCCCCGGGAATCACTTCACTACTGAAATATCGAAATTGATACACTATGGCAAAAATGGGCTTGCCTTCTGCGGGAATCACTTTCTCAGTGAAATAATGAAACTGAGAGACTATGGCAAAAATGAGCATGTGTTTCCCGGGCAACACTTCCGTAGTGAAATATCGAAATCGAGAGATTATGGCAAAAATACGCTTGTCTTCCGCGGGCATTACTTCCCTGGTGAAATATCGAAATCGACAGACTATGGAAAAATGGGCATGTCTTCCACGGGCATCACTTCCGTTAGTGAAATATTGAAACCGAAAACCATCGCAAAAATGGGCATGTCTTCCCCGAGCATCACATCCCCAGTGACGTATTAAAATCAACAGAGTATGGCAAAAATTGGCACATCTTCCCCGGCATCAATTCTTTATTAAATGATTGAAGCCAAAAGACTACGGAAAACACGGGCATGTTCTCCAGGGGCATCAATCCCCCAGTGAAAGATTGACATCGAGAGACAATTTCAAAAAGTCGCATGTCTTCCTCGGGATACCTGCTTCAGTGAAATATCGAAATCGACAGGCTATGGCAAACAATGGCATGTCTTTTTAGCGCTACACTACCATAGTGAAAGAATAAAATCTAAAGACTATGGCGGAAATCGGTATTTCTTCCCCGGGCATCAC
>NC_046661.1:23491035-23497483 GCF_010883055.1 Belonocnema kinseyi
CGCTAGTGAAATATTAAAATCGTGAGACATGGAAAAATGGGAATGCCTTTCCTGGGGATCACATTGCAACGTAATATTGAAATCGACAGAATATGGCAAACATGGGCATATCTTTCCCAAGCAACTCTTCCGTAATAGTAGCAAAGTGGGCATATATTCCCCTGGCATCAGTTACCCAGTAAAATATTGAAATGCAGAGATTAATGCAAAAAACGACACGTATTGCCAGGTCATCACTTTCCCAGTGAAATATGGAAATCTGCAGACTGTAGCAAAAATGGGTATATCCGCCCTGGGAATCACTTCCCCTGTAATATAATGAAATCGACAGACTTTGGCAAGATATGCATATCTTCCCCCGAACATCACTTCCCTAGTAAAATATTAAGATCTATAGTCTACGGAAAAATTGGCATTCCTTTTTTGATCATCACTTCCCTAGTAAAATATTGAAATAGAAGACTATGGCTAAAAGGGGCATATCTTCTCAATGCATCACTTCCCCAGTGAAATATTGAAATCGATAGACCATGGAAAAAATGGGCATGTCTTACCTGGGAATCTCTTCCTCAGGGAAATATTCCTATCGAGAGATTATTACAAAAATCGACATATCGAGAGATTATGCCAAAAATAAACATATTTCCCCAGGGCAAAAATTCCGTAGTAAAATACTGAAATCGACAGAATATAGTATAAATGGGCATTTCTTCCCCGTGCATCACTCCCCTAGTAAAATATTCAAATCAAGAGACTGGGAAAAATGGGCATTTCTTTCCCGGACATCACTTCTTCAGTGAAATATTAAAACCGACAGAATATGATTAAAATAACCATGGCTTCTCCGGCCATCACTTCCCTAGTGAAATATTGAAATCCAGATACTATGGCAAGAATGGACATATCTTCCCCGCGCATCATTTCCCTAGTTAAATATTGAAATAGACGGACTATGGCAAGTGTAGGCGTGTCTTCCCCAGGCTTCTCTTCCCCAAGGGATTATTTAAATCCAGAGTCTATGGAAAAATGGGCACGTCTTCCCTGGGCATCACATCGCCATTGATATATTGAAATTGTCACACTTTGAAAAAAATAGGAATGCCTTCATCAGGCATCACTTCCCCATTAAAATATTGAAATCGAAACATATGGTAACAATGGTCATATCGTCCCCGATCATCACTTCCCCAGTAAATTATTGAAAGCAAGAGACTATGCCAAAAATGGACATGTCTTCTCCGGGCATCACTTCTTCAGTAAATATTTAAATCGATAGAATATTACTAAAATAACCATGGCTTCTCCGCGCCATTAATTCCATAGTGAAATATTGAAATCCAGATAGTATGGCAAAAATGGACGTGCCTTCTCCGTGCATCATTTCCCTAGTTAAATATTGAAATAGACAGACTATAGCAAATGCAGGCGTGTCTTCCACAGGCATCTATTCCCCAGGGACGTATTTAAATCGAGAGTCTATGGATAAATAGGCATGTCTTTCCCGGGCATCACATCGCCAGTGATATATTAAAATCTTCAGACTATAGAGAAAATAGGAATGCCTTCATCGGGCATCACTTCCCTACTAAAATATTAAAATCTAGAGACTATGGAAAGAATGGGCATGTCCTCCTCGGGCATGACTTTCCAAGTGAAATATTTAAATCGAAAAACTATGGCAGGAATGGGCATGTCTTCCCCGGGTATCACTTCCCTAGGGAAATATTGATATTGAAAAAAAATTTTTTCTATGAAGTGTTGATTCCAGTTAAATGTTGTCTCAAAAATGTAATTTCCAATAAGGCTTTGTTAATTTTTGTTATTTTTTATTATACACACATTTTTTTGTACGACTATCTTGACTGGTTAAATTCGGGTAAGAATACCTGAAAGTTATTTTTTGAATTACGATTTCAGGCTTGCCTTCATGAAGGCTGGCGCCCTAAGGTACGTGTTTCTTTTTTATTTTATCGTTGCGTGCGGCCTCTAGGGTGTTTATTTAATTTAAATTAAATCGCCGAGAGAAAATTTATGCGTATTATCTCCACCCAAACGAATCACTTAATCAGCTATAATTTTTTTAGACGAGTCTATTTCAAAAACATTATCATACTCTGCATATACTATTAAATTAACTGTACTAACAAGTGCTTCTTTAAATCCTACCTAAATTCTGAGACTTGGACTTTTTATAAGATTCCCGCAAGAATAACAATTACAAATTTTTAGTGTTGTATGATATTATATATGCGAATTGAAAAGCAGACCACCAATGAATAATCTCCTTAACGGGTTTCTACGTTTTTTGAGCCTTAGTTTTTAACAATCTTTGATTCTTTAACATTTTTCAGCGAAATATTTAAAATTTGGACAGAGTCTTGAATTGCTTAGGATTTTTTCTACGTAAGCAAATGAAAGAGTATCATGATTACAAATTAATCTTCTTTTTGTATAAACTAGTCGACAGATTTTTTCTTCATTTTTAATAGTACATTGTTACAAGCTGTACTACGAATGTCTTCATAATTAAATTTTATGGGAACTGTTTTATTAACTACAAGGTTAAAGGTTGAGTTAATGTTTATAAACTAAGGGTTTTTGGAGTTTAGGGAAAAACCTTTCACTTTACATAAATAAATTTCTTGCCCATTAGGTAAACATACTTTATAAGCATATAATTTAAGACCCCCTTAGACAAAAGTTTCAATAAAACTCTCAGAACCAAAAGCTTAAAATTCATCTGTTTTCAAGTTCATTTTTTAGAAGCCAGGGAGCATAAATGTTTTAATGGTCGAAAAGCAAGATATTATTCCGCATTTTATCAGTACTATAGATGCTTATCAATTCGTTCTGATTTTTAGTTTTCGGAATTCAGTTGTCGGCATATTTTGAGGCTGACCAAACTTACCCTGAAAAGAATTTAAGCAGAGCTTATTCAAAGAGCGTAGACCAGGATATTTTTTATATATTTAGGATCAAACGGAATACCCTCTGAAGCAAAAATATTTGGGACATATGACTTTTCCTGCTCTTCAGCAATAGTATCGAAAGGATATCCACTAGACTCATATTTGAGCTTGCAAAATCTATTGATATATTCTACAAATATGCAACCTGCCTTTCTGAGTGGATTATACTGTGTTGCCTTATACTGCCGATTTCAAAAATACTTCCCGCGTGGAAAAGGTTCAATGTGTGAAACATGGTTTAACAATGGCATAAGCGTAGGTTAACCGTGGAGTGAGCGTGGGTTAATCGTGGGTTGAGCGAGTGGTAACCGTGGGGTAAGCGTGGAGTAAGCGTAGCTCAAGATTAGCTCAGCGTTCGTCCACGGTCGTCTAACGGTTGTCCCATGGTTATAAACAATGAATCAAGCATGGCTAATGGCCGCTCTGCCATGCTTCGTCCAGGGTCAAACGTGATTTGGTTTTAATTGAAGTTTGGCAACATTTTCGAAGATAGGCACAATCTACTAAATTTTCCTCACTTTTTAGAAAGGATTGGTGGAAACATACTTTCTTTCATTGGAGATTGCGCAATTTTTTTAAAACCCACGTGAAAGAAGTTTGCATGGCGCAAGCATGGCAAGACACTTGGAAATATCTGGCTAAAGCATGAGTCAGAGCTGAATACTAGCATGGCACAAGCCTTGCTCTTGTTCATCTCCCATGCTTAGGACACGCAAAGAACAAATGAATATACCTCAGGTTTGCGAATATTCTGCACGTCTTTAAATGATAAGTTCACTACCCGACTGCACCGGGTCGTACAGTAGGCAGCTGACCACGTATTCTACACGATCTTTTTAATAATTTAAATTTCGCTAACTGCCAAAATAACGGCCAATGGTGAGTCGACGATCCGGGTAAAGCGGATAGAGCACCAGGTACTTTATAACGTATTCGACGAGAAATTTTAAAGAATTTAAATTTTGTGAATAACGAGTATCATTCCAAATGACGAGCCAACTATTCAGGTGAACCGAAACGCACACCAGGTAGCTTAGCACAGATTCTGCAAGAACTTTTTTTAAATTTAAATCATTCCAACAGCGAAAATTACTAAGAATTGTGAGTTGATGATACAGGTGCACCAGATCGAGTACTCGATCGTTCAATACGTATTCTACAAGAGCTTTTATATCATTAAAATCTTGTGAATAACGAAAACAATTCCAAACGGTGAGGCGGCGACCCGGGTGTACCGAGCCACGCACCAGGTAGCTTAGCACGTATTCTACAAGAACTTCTTTAAAATGTAAATAGTTCCAACAGCCAAAATAACTAAACATTGCGAGCAAACGATCCGAGTGCAGTGGATTGAGCACCAGGTAGTTTAATACGTATTCTATGAGAAGTTCTAAAAAATTAATATTTTATGAATAACGAAAATAATTCCAAACGTTTAGTCAACGACCTGGGTACACCGGGTCGCACACTAGATAATTTAACACGTATTCTAGGAGAAGTTTTTAAGAATTCGAATTGTGCCAACTGACAAAATAACTACGAATTAGAAGTCGACGATGCGGGTGCAGCGAGTCGTGCAACAGGTAGCTTAGCACGTATTTTACATGAATTTTTTCAATATTCACATAGTTACAAGAGCCAAAGTATTCAGCAGATGGTGTAAATACCAGAAATAAACACTTATTAATTACGTAAATGAAATTTTGAACGTCCTGGTGCATGCTCCGATACACCTGGGTTGTTGACTCACAATTATAAATTAGTTTACCCATTAGAAATTAGTTTACCCATTAGAAAAATTAACATTTTTTTTAAGTTCTCGTAGAACATGGGCTAAAGTAACTGATGCGCGATCTGTTACACCCCAATCATCGACTAGCTATTTAAAATTGTTTTGGTTACTGACCAAATTTACATTTGAAAAAAGTTCTCGCAAATGACGTTTTGTGTAGCCTGGTAAACAATCCGGCGCACCGGGTGTTCGACTTACGATTGGTATTCATATTAAGAGACTACACAGTTTAAATTCTTGGAAAGTTCTCGTATAGTACTTGCTAAAATACCTGGTGCTCAATCCGGTTCACCCAGCTAATCAACTCAACATTGGTAGTTTTTTTGGCAATTAGCACAATTTTTATTTTTAAAAATTTCTTGTAGAATACGTGCTAAACTACGTGGAGCACGACCTGGCGCACCCAAATGGTCGACTTACCATTTGGTATTTTTCTGGCTATTAACTAAATTTAAATTTGTAAAATTTCTCGCAGAATACGTATTAAACTACCAGGTACTCAATTCGCTACAACCGGATCGTCTACTCACAATTTTTAGTTGTTTTGGCTGTTGGAACAATTTAAATTTTGAAAAAGTTCATGTAGAATACGCGCTAAGCTACGCATTCTTCTTCTTCGCGCTAAGCTATGCATTCTTCTTTCACACGGGTTTTTAAAACAATTGCGCAAAGTCTAATAAAAGAAAGTATGTATCCACCACTCATTTCTAAAAAGTGATGAATAATTAGTAGATTGTGTCCATCTTCGAAAATTGTGCCAAAGTTCAAGGTCAACCAAATCATGTTCCACAGTGGGCGAAGCATGGCAGATGGGCCGTTAGCCATGCTTGATACCTCGTTTATAATCATGGGACAACCGTGGGATGACCGTGGGTGAACATTGACCCAATCTTGAGCCAGGCTCACTCCACATTTACCTCAAGGTTAACCCACGCTCAACCCATGGATAACCCACGCTCACCCCACGGCTGACCCACTCTTAGGCCATTGTTGAGCCATCCTTTACCCATTGAACCTTTTCTACTTTGTAATTATTATCTTGTACCCAGCTTCAGTTGCCGCTTAAGCTCATTGCAAACCCATGTTGCTTTTATTTGCCGCTTATTTGTCAATTTTAACTACTTTCCGCGAATAAAACATTTTTAAAAAAATCAACTCATCTTAAGAGTACTTATTGAATATGGTGGGTTAAAGAAGTTACCCCACTTCGCTAGGCGTAAAAAGCGCTGTCTCTCCTTGCCCGGACGAGGTTTCGTGCAGTTTTTCTCAATTTTGGCTACTGTCCGCGAATAAAAAAAAATAAAAACAAAAATTGTTTAACACCTCATGAGAGTACTTTTCAAATAAGGAGAGTTGAAAAAGTCAACCGCTCTTCGTTTTGGGGTAAAACGCACTTTGTATCATTCCCAGTACGAATTTTCGTGCAGTTTTTCTCAATTGTGGCTACTTTTCGCAAATGGAAAAATTAAAGACAACATTTTTTTCAACACCTTTTAGGAGTACCTTTCGAATTGGAGGGGTTAAAAAAATCACCCCCTCTACTTTTTGGGGTAGAGCTCACTGTCTATCCTAGCCCGGACAAGTTTCGTGCAATTTTTCTCAATGTTGGCTACTCTTTGCAAACGGAAAAATAAAAAATATAAATTCAACACCTCTTGAAAGTATTTTTTGAATAAGGGGGGGGGGG
>NC_046661.1:23497583-23504903 GCF_010883055.1 Belonocnema kinseyi
GGGGGGGGGGGGTTAAAAAGTCACATTCTCTATCTTTCTGGGGAAAACCTACCGAATATGTTTGCAAGTCAGAAGCTTTGGTCTAATCGAAAAAGGAATCGACGCGAAGAAAAACTATTCGTCGGAATATTTGCAAGGAAATCCGAATCCAGTATCCGTTTGATGCCATCAGGTCAGTAACAAGGTCAGTATCAAGATCAGTTCATGATCAATCTCGCAAAATTTATCGCTAACCAACTTAATCAGAGTAGCTTCAGGTTCAAGTGGTCGCTGCATTCTGATTCGGTGTTCGTTTGACACCGGCGGGTCAGTTTCAACGTCAGTTTAAGGTCAAAGCTGCAAAATTTAGCTTTGTGGAGATTTGAAAATCATATCAATAATTTTGGGACTACAAAGTGGATTTAGAAAACACCAGTGTTGCATCAGGACTTTAAAGATATGGAGCATAGATATCAAGGTGTATGGGATACTCATATGATGTCTGACTATAGCTGGCGCCTAAAAAGGAATATGAAGACCGTCCATAAACGAAAAAATATTCGCAGATCATTGAAGTAAAAAACAAACGCGTTCTTTAGAAAAAATGGGTAGAATGGGTAACACTAAAACCACTTCAACTGAATAAAAAGCATTTCTTACGCTGTATTAAGCAAATTCAAATTTAATTTATTCAAAAATTACCTGATACTATGGCATTCTTAAATTGCAAGAAGGTTACAAATTCTAAGCAAGACAGAACCCACATAAAAACTCTTCAGGTTTTTCCAAATTGGACCAATAAGATCTCTTAATCTTTATCTCAAGATGTCTTCTTAAACCTGAAAGTACCTTGATTTTGTTGGTTAGCGATGAATGCAGTGCATTTGACCTTGAACTGACCTGGGTACTGACCTGCGAGTGTCAAATGGAGACCAGATTCAAATACGGCGACCACTTAAACCTAAAGGTAACCCGATTCAGGTGGTGCGCGATGAATTTGATAGGTTTGACCTTGAACTGTCATTGATATTGACCTGCTGGTGTCAAACGGACACCGAATTAGAATTTATCGACCGCCTAAACCTAAAAGTACCCTGATTTAGTTGGTGAGCGATAAATTTCGTAGGTTTGACCTTGAGCTGACCTTGATACTGACCTTCCGTTGTTATATGGAGACCGGATTTGAATTAAGCGACTACTAAAACATAAAGGCACCCTTGAACCTTTTGAATTTGAAGTTAAACCAGATATTCTATATAGTCGAGGTACGTTATCGCAGATCGAATTTATATTGATCAGTAATTAATAGCGTGGTTTGAGGGTCACAGGTTATTTATATTGTAATAAAACTACACCAAAAATTTGACATTTACAATAAGACTTTAAACACTTTATTTTTGTATTTATTTATTATTTTAATCAGTATTATATTCAAACAGTCAGGCAATTTTAGAAAGTCAAAAAATGTATTAATGGTCAGGCAGAAGTTGAAGTATTACAATGAAAATAGAACAAAAGTAATAGACATTTGTCATCAGGGATTGGTCACGGAATTTAAAAGTTTTGATTTTTTAGAAAACCTGTAGGCGTATAGCTAAGTTTCCATAAGAAAAGAAAATATCAGTACTACGCGGAAAAAAATTTCAAGAGATTACTTCAAGCAGCAGTTCCGTGAATTAATCTCTTTCAAATTTCTCATCGTGTGGACGAGAATTTTAAATCTGAAAAAAAAACTTTTTACGAATTTTTTGTAGAGCCCTTTTGAACAAAAAAAGGAAGACAACGTAGGTCAGCTAAGAAAGAGAATTTGCATACATTTTACCAGACTACAAAGGCTTGGTAAAAACTTGATTTTTATAACATTTACATTTTGATAACAATTGCTGTTTTTTATTTTTTCAAAACGAGTCCTCCAACAAAAATGTATTAAAAAGGAATATCTTAATTTTTTTTAATCTACCATTTTTGTCTACCACTCTCTCTAATGCTGATTCAAGATTGAATGGAAATCTGACAACGAATACAAGAAAATTATGATAAAGATTCTTGCTATAAATAGTGACTATTGTATATTTCGTAAAAATTTGAAAGAATAAGACAGTTGACCGATTACTCAGACACTTAGTTGATGAAATTATTCAGCTTTGAAATATTAAGGGAAGTTTTTATTACTTTTGATTTTCATATAATCTTTTATACGCTGTTTAAATTCACATATAATTTTGTAACAAAATCTCTGCTAGAAATAATATAATCTTAAGTTCCCATAACAAGTTCATCAGTGCTAGAAAGTGTATTGAAAAATGAATAATTGCTTGATCAATTGTTTATGCCTTGAATTAACTCTTGTTTAAGATGAAAAATCTCGTAAGACGTACTCGGAAGTGGCGAAAGTTCCACGTCGATATAAACGATTCGACCACATCACAGAAAATGTCCTAGAACTAATATTTAAAATATTTAATAAAATCAAAGAAAATAGAAAAGTTTCAGGATTAGTTTAAAAGTAGGCATGCTGAAAATACTCGTCAGGGACCAATTTTATTTTATATGAAATCGTATATGAATTATCTCTCAAGGAAATATGAAGTAAGGAAGGGTATCACAGTAAGGAGGTTATGATTCATGACGTAAGTTAAACCATCAAAACATCTTCTCAGAATGTTCTGTTTTACAAAATGAATTAAATCGGTGCTTTTTATGGCCGCATACATTTTTTATTAGGTTGAAAGCAACAGAGTTTGTAATACATATTTAGAAACTCACTTAGCTAATTTTTCATCGGAAGTATACATTTTAAAAGAAATGTTCATTAACTCAATACGTTGTTCAAATATTAGAAGTATTTGTTTAATGTATTCAATTTCAAAGGACCATTTCTCAAAACTGTTAATATTACACATTCGAAAAAAAAGATTTTCCTGGCCTGGGTGTCAGACCATATCTATTATATGTTTAGGGGTCGCTGAAAGCGAACCCAAAGTTTATTTTACCCTATCATATAATATTTTTGACATAAAATCTTCGGATTCGGTTTTAGCGACCCCAAACACATATAGTAAAAATGGTCTGACTCCAGGCCAGAAAACAATTCTTTTTCTGCCTTTGTTATCAGAGAGCATTTGAAAATTTTATTTGTGATTAGCTGATAAAAAATGATTATTTTTATTTTATGAAGTTATTTTTAAAATGGGTGTGAAGACCCTATGGAGCTTTCCTTGAGCTTAAGCTATAAAACCAATTGTACCACACCCTTAATTGTTCGCTTTCAGTATTTTTCCTCAGGCCTCTGAACGAAGCCCAGTGTGTAAATCACCAATCGCGTCTTAATTTCTTCAGGATTCATAACATATGCCCCAAAGGTTTGATGCTTGAGCCTAACCGGACAATGGAATAATACATGCCGGGATGTTTTATCATCCCTGTCACATTTCCTGCACGCTATCGTGGGGTAGCCACATTTTGTGCATATAGTAATTCAAGTGTTTATGCTAGTAATAATCTCAACCACTGTCCTTACCTCTTTCTTTGGCCAACCCAGGATTTCCCTGACTCTGTCTATTCTGTACGTATGTCTCAGTGGGGATTTCGCATGTCGGTAGCCCTAAACGTTCTCTATTTCCAGTGTTTTGTGCGGATGTAGTTTTTGATAACAAGGTGAAGGCAGAAAGACGCTAGTCCCAGTACCGATTCTGGTCCTTTGTATTCACATGCCACGCTGCATTCAGTTAACTAGTCCGCTTTTTCTTAGTCTTCAATCCCTGTGTGACCAGGAACCCATATAAGGGACACTTTGTTTTTTTTCCTGCAAGTTGGTTTAATTCCATTTTGGATTCCCAAACCAGTTCTAAATTTATGTCTGGTTCCCTTACAGCAGTTAATGTTGCTCGGCTGTCCGAGCAAATCGTAATCTTTCTTCCAGCAAATTTTAATTCTAATAATGTTTCAGCACAGCTAAGGACGGCCAGGACCTCCGCCTATCATTGATTCCTGCTCCTGACACTCCTTCACTCCTGGAGCTCTGGCGAAGTTGAAGAGTTCTGTTATTTTATCTTGCTTCATCTCTAGAATCAGCAGTGCACTGATGTATCTCGGGAGCCTAGCGTGTCTAGTCCCTTAAGTTCATCTAGTTACTCTTGCTAGGCAGCTCATCGCGTGTTCCGCTCTTGCAGTTATCGCAACGTGTAGGAGTTCTTCACAGAGCATGAAGCCTATCGACGCTGTGGAAGTAGTCCTTATTGCTACCGTCAACCCCTGAATGCTAGTGTTTACAATCGTCGCAGTCTGCTTTGAATTGTTTAAAGTTCCGCCCGTGGCCACTGAACAATGGGCGCATGAAGAAGCCTCGGTTTATGGACAGCGTAGTAAAACCATGCAAGCAACTTAGGTCGTAGACTGATTATAGTATCCTTCTTTATTAAGCGCATGAAGGAGGGCATCCACTTGCATACATCATTGAAGGGTGGACAGGACAATTGCCCCCTTCTTGCAGCCCCGTGGAGCTATTCTCTTACCTGAGTCTTTATCCCATCTGGTTCGGGTCTCCTTCGGCGTCGCATACTTCCTATCCAGCTTACTAGCTGGTTTGGCACGCCCTATCTCAGTGTCTATCGACAGATGTCCTCTGGAGGCTCTGGAGGAGTATTACTGAATGCACCCTCTATATCCAAAAACGTGCCAACAAACGTGCCCCTTTTGTTTCAACTGCCGCTATAATTTTGCTACTACAGTATGGAGTGCCGTTTCTATCGAGCAGCCTGCCTGAAGAGCATGCTACTCTCTGTGCAGCGAAAAGGTCAAAAGCACCTCATCCCTGATATATATCTCGACCAGCCTCTCAAGCTGCTTTAAGATTCAAAATGATAAGCTGATCGGTCGGAAATCTTTTGCAGCAGTGCAAACCTTCTTTCCCCGTTTATGAATGAAGGCCACGTTACCGTACTTACTTTTTGTAAAAGCGATAGATGGATGCCATCCGCCTCTGATGATTTAAACAAGCAGAATGCCCCCATGGCCCATTTCACCTTTTTGCTGTCTACGACTTTAGAGGCGAAATTCCAATTGGTCCTCTGAATCTTTTGGTCCCAGCCTTCCTCCTCTTGATCGGTTCGTATTCGCTGAAATCCCGGAAAGTGAACTTACATCAGGGAGTTTAGTATTATTTCCTTACCTTCGGTAAACTGGCCGTATTTGATTCTTATTAGCCAGAATCGAGCTTCCTCGTTTTTCGCCAGAATATTATGGAGCCTCTTTTTTCTGGAAAAATCTTCGATTCTTCGCAGAATCCCCTCCAATCTACCTGCTTATACTTTCTGATATTCTTATTGTATTCATACTGGTCCATCTTATAGATGTGCCAGTCAGAAGGCAATTCAGTTCTATTTGCTCTGTTGTACAATGTTCCTATTACTTGGTTGTTTCAGTGAGTGTCTTCAGCCGCGATTTAAGGTATCTGCGCGATACGACCGCAACAGACCGCGTAGATGTAAAGTTCTTCTTTTTTATACGGTTTGTAGGCATAGCTCAATACCCCGGTAACACCACGGAGTCAGGGCACGTCCGCCTCAAATTTTGACCTCTTAAAAGTCGAACTGGATGTTCGCAATGAGTCAAAAAGACGAGTGAGTGAGTGTACGCGTGATGAACACTACAAAGTGTTAGTGCGCGCGAGGGTATATCGAGCGGTCATGTTGGGATGACTGTGAGCCCTCGTACTTTAGCTGCTGGTCGCTTCTGTCCAATTTAAAATTAGCAAATTTCTAAGTAAAGGTCTAGGTCTATCCACAGTTCAGAGTGCTCTCTCTCTCACTCGCGTAACCCCACCCCTGTTTCCGGTCTCATGAAAATTACGTGTTAGTAGAATTAAGTAACCTGCCAATTTTGGGATATCACCGGATCAAGCGGGTCTCGGATAGGAGTAACCCTATCTGGCGCCATTAAATTTAATAATCAACGAACTTCGGGTGTCGTTCGAAGACTGGCAGTGCGCAACCCACGGACTTACTAAATATGGTTACAAATATTATTAAGCAGTCGCGGACAATTTTTCAGGGACATCTCTGAAGGAATTAACCCCCAAACAATTCTGTGAAAAACTTGCCGAAAGCTGAATGGCATCTAGGTGAGGTTTCTAGAACGGTGACTCTGAAACACGGGGCAACCTCTTAGTGCACGCAGCCTTATCCTTGAACGCGGGGATCTACAAAGATGGACATACCCCTTTCCCTAGTTTCTCTTAAGAACAGCAATGATAACACCGAACAGAGATGTAGTAAGTGCGCTCCAAAGAAATAGAACGCTCAGGAGTCCAGACAATGGGTCAGCCAATAATGCTGTCCACTCTGGAGCCGATGGAGCTAATTAAGATAGAGTCATTGCGATAGATCAACGGAATCTCGTTACTTTCAGGGGGATGAAGCGACAAAATCAGGACTTGCTGGAGTTTTACGATGCGAGTGTGGTCCCTGAACGAGAGGTTTACATGGCACGATTGCATGATCTGTGGTGCGAAAAACACCCAGAGCTACCGCACTTTTTGCTTCAACATCTGCAAAACCATGCCGGACTGCTTCAAAAAAGGGGCTGAGTAAGCGGAGCGCCCATTTCACCACAGCCAGAACAATAAGGCAACAGAGAAAAAGTCGCGACACTAAGGCCAGTCGCAGGCAGGCATCTGACAGTCACTGTTCAGTTCCTGTCAACCACCAGTCCAAACCGGACTCAATGTTAATTAAACCCTATCTGATCACTATTCGTCCCTAACCTCAACAAATACTTCAAATCGTCGAATTAACATTACTTTGCGAAGAGTGATGCAGTTAAACCTTCTTAACATTTTGGTTTGGGGTGCGCTGAAACCGTATCTAATGTCGGTTAAACCGTATCTGGTCACTACTCGTCCCTAACCTCAAAAAATTCTGCAAATCATCGAATTAACACTACTTTGCGATGATTAATGTAGTTAAATCGCGTTAACATGTTGGTTTGGAAGTCGTTGAAACCGCATCCAATGTTAGTTACAACCTATCTATTTATTATTCGTTCTAA
Organism: Belonocnema kinseyi; assembly: GCF_010883055.1. Taxonomy (NCBI): domain Eukaryota; kingdom Metazoa; phylum Arthropoda; class Insecta; order Hymenoptera; family Cynipidae; genus Belonocnema; species Belonocnema kinseyi. The sequence continues at coordinate 23,504,610 of NC_046661.1, forward strand.
ACCATAAAAATACTTCAAATCGTCAAATTAACACTATTTTGCAACGACTTATGTAGTAAAACCACCCTATATTCATGGTTTCGGTGTCTCTGTAGCCAATTCTAATACACGTATTACTTCTGCTAATTCACTCTGAATGGTCTTCACTTGTGGAGTTTCAGCAGATCTATTTTTAAGATAACGTGGTATTTGTAAAAAAATGCAATGAAACCCTTCTAGTACTTTTTTTGCATGTATACATTAATATTACTTTAATATTTACTTTCATATTCGACTTTATTTGCAATCCTAATC
>NC_046661.1:23505003-23509787 GCF_010883055.1 Belonocnema kinseyi
AATTGATTTCCGTTGTTCCTTCAATAGATCACTCATTCTGCGATACATAAATATATGTATCAGTCTGATTTAAAAGTTTATGTGTGTCTGGGAATTTAAGGTTGCTTAAAGAAATGCTTAAAGAAATTGACCCTTTTAAGCAGTTTTTTTACTTTTTTATGGAAATCATTACTAAAGGTCTATTGCAATGTTTACAGAACTTTTTTAGTTGATCGATATTTATTGAAATAAATTCCATTTGTTTGAATAATATGTTTTTGTCGAAAATTCGTCTAAAATCTGTTTTTTGAGATCAGAATGACAGTTTATTATCTCGAAAAGACTTCATTTATTTTTTGATTTCTTTCTTTTGCTTAAACAATTAATTATTATACAAATAGAATTTGTTTAAACTAAATTTTTTTGTTCAATTCGCCTAAAAGACTGTTTTTTTTAGACGGTACTGGCCATCTGTCATTTGCGAGTAACATTATTCATATTTTCAAATAATTTCTATTGTTTAAATAATAACATTATTATTTATTTTCAACATTTCATTAATAATTTCATAAAATTGAATTGTTTTGAATTTGTTGGTAAATTCAGGAGTTAAGTTTTTTCTTCAAATAATTAATGTTATTATTAGGGAGCGGAGAAACAATTTTCTATCCTTTTTTATAGGCTGCAATTTCTTTATCCAACAGTTTATTGGCATTTTGTGCTTGGATACGTTTGTAATTCATAATTGGGTTCTTAGATTCTTCGGATAAAGCTTGAACCATCCAATTTTTTCTCGCTTCTGGAATTTCATCCTCGAAGAAAGCTAATGCAGTAGTTTCCGGTGCAAGGCACCAAAACTTTGGCAGCGAAGGTGCAACTCGAAAGGAAACTCCTCGTGGTGGTCCTTCTCCTAGAAAAATTACAAGTTCTAGGAATTCTCGGTAATCTTCTCGACAGTGTTGATTATTGAGCTTTCCTCGCGCGCAAAAAAAAAAAGTTTCTCTACTTCACCTCGAAGAGCGTTCACTAGCAAACGATCTGCTATTCCAGACCGGAATTTCGTGTAATTTATGGTACTCCACGAATCTTGAAATTTCTTGAAAAACGGAACATCTGGACCCGTTGTCTGCCCAAACTTTGTTTCGAAAGCCGCTTTCAAGTATATTTCAGCCACATGATGACAAGAAAACAGAATTTTATCATCCCTCATGGCAACCTCTAGCAACTTACGAGCACCGTTGTTCTTTCCAGTATTTAAAACTTTCATATCACAGAAGAAAGCTTTCACCTCATTAAGGGAGTCTCATTGTAAAAGAGTAACATAAACGGCCTCAGCTTCATCTTTCCCCGTTCCTGATTCAGCTCGGGGGCTCTAAGAAACGTTTCCTCACCTTCTGTGGTGATTAAAATAGGTAGTGCATTCACTTTTTTCTTGCTAGTTGTAACGTGGCAAAAATATTAATGCTACTTTATCTTCTCGACCGGTCAGGACAGAATCCCAAAAATACAGGAAAGAACCTTTTCATTGTACCGTGGTTCAGGAGAGATGCTCGACAAAAAGGAGTCATAGAATTTGTTAGAACATTTTATCTGGCACCAGAAACTTATTTCGGTCAGGGTTGGCTCCGCAGTAAATTCCGGATATCTACTTCGCACGGCAGCTCCCCTTTGTTAGGGTTCAACGACATTTCCCGCCCTCTGGGTTACGTCACAAGAGATACTTGCTGAATTGGCGGGCTCACAAATGGAAAATGCTGGGATGGACGTCCGACCATCGCAGAAAACAATAACTCTCATTGCTGAAGCCATCCGGAAGGAAAAGAAAATTCTCTAATGTCTGGAATTTTAAAAAGTAAATCCGCAAAATAATCATTATATTATTTTAGTCCGCGATCTCGCTGGATAAATTTCTTTGCTACGCATAATTTAGTTTGCCATTAAAAGTCAAAGGTTTAGAAGGATAAATGCGCGGCAGATTGGTTATTTCCGATCTCCCGCGCGTACGCAGTCACCTACCAGTCCGGTCACTTAGCCTGCTCCAGGATTCTGGAAGACATTCTGTTCTGATCGCTCGAGGCGTCAACTAGAGTCGGCGTTCCAGTATATATTGTAATGGAAGCCAAATTCTCCACCATGGATCTGGAGAGAATTCTCGGGGATATCTTCCGGACTCCTCGAGCAAGTTTCAGTATTGGTGCTTGTCATTTTTTTTATTCCCGATAAAGAAGGGTGAACTATTTTTCAATGGGTCGAGCAACCTCTAGGACGCGCTAAACCGATAAATGTATATTTTTAAAGAAACATTATTCACTCTAGCTAATAACTATGTTTCTTTGTTATTTGAGTTAATAATTTTTTTTTTAATAAGTCAAATCATTATGTGTTTTTCGTCTTTTTTGTCATTAAAACGATTACATAAAATCAACAGAATGCTCGAATTTTAATTGTACTATCTGCGAACCCTATGACTTACTTCCCATTGAACCTAAGCTTGCATGCTAATTTTTCAGGTAAATAAGGAAGTTAACTAAATATGGCGGCCAGAAAAGACCGCCAGGCGTGTAAAACAATATAAGTAAACACGCCTCTGTGATGGTGCCGTCCCTAGAATGTTAGCGGTTCCTAATCCGCCTGAGATAAACTCTATTTTCATTTATTAGATGCTTCAGCCTTTCACCGAACGAGCAGCTCATTACACAGTGAGTGAAGGCAGCAATTTCCTATCTCAATGTAAAACAACTACTTTATCCTTGAACTTCTCACTTTTCTTTCAAATTATCTCCATGTATTCAATTCTGAATTTTTGTATAAATCGTTGTATAGAATATCTGCTCAAAATAGCAGAAGATAGATTGACTCCTAGTACATCAGCACAAGCAGTAAGGATATGAACTGCTTGTCTGTCACTCAATTTCGCTTGGTAAAGAGCTGCGGCAAATCTACCATTTAAAACGGTTATTTTTGGAGGTATTTGGGTACCAGATGGACCAGGTAATGATTCCAGTTCCATATCGTCAGAAAAGAAGCTGGGTTTGAATATCGTAGGCGATTCACTGCTACTAGTTGAAGATGCCAATTCCACATGAGTGTCTGAAATGAAAAATTTCAATGAATTTCTGATGCTGATCTAACTTTTTAATGATATTTTCAAAAAACGTTTCGAAACATATAAAAAACGTCAGCAATCACCATGTAATTCAAGAATTGGTTTAAAATATAATAAATTAGCATTACGTAGAAATACATTATGATGTGAATGAATAAATAGATCAATCATTTTCTTCAAAAAAGTTTCGGAGATACACTAAAAAATGTTGAAAAGTGTTAGAAATAATCATTGTGATGGATTTTCCCTTTGTTTCATTTGTAAAACTTTGATTAGTTAGAAATAATTTAGCTTTGCTTGAAACTTTTAATTCCTCTAACACTGATTGCGGTGTGATGTCGAAGATAATTTTAAGCTTTTGTAAAAAATCATTCTTCTTTACTTGGACCTCTACTCTGGATTTGGATCTTCATACAATTTTTCTACTTTTTCCACACAGCGTTGGTGATCTCTTATCGGTAGATTTGCGTATGTCCAGAAAACTTTCATTTTATCCATGACAATATGAGCCCTCAGTCTTAAACTTAACTTCACGTATCTCATATTATATAGTAAAACCCTCAAAACTTTTAAATTGCTTGTAAATTTACTTCCAATATTTTGCTGCTCTTCAAAATCAATTTAAAAAAACTTTCTTCCTTCATTCTGACATTTTAAATATAAACGTAGCTAATAGTGTGACAGCCGAGACGCTAATAGCTACCTAAGAATTCTGGAGAAGTCTCACAATAGAAATATTGGAAATCAGATATTATAATACTGTTAGTAGAAGTCGCCAGTGACCATTAGTACATTAGTAGTGAATGGGACTTTGAGCACTCAATTGAAAAACTGTTAGTACAGAAGAGGAATATTCAAATTGTGTGACAAAATTCTTTCAAAATGAATTGATAAACAAATCACATCCTGTCTCTGTTAACAAAAAAGATAAATTTTCCCATATGATTTGATGAAACGTTTATTTAAAAATATGAATATTGTCACTTAAAAACATCAGTTTGCCAGTTCTATATAAAAGAAAAACAGAATTTTAGAGGAATTGAACAAAAAAAATTTTTTAAACAAATTGAATTTGCTTAAACAATTTAGGATTTACTAGATAATGTAGATAGGATACCTTGTTATTAAAATCTATAGGTTTCTACAAGAAAAGCTGACTTTCTACCATAATTTAGAAAAATTTGAAAATTGATAATAATAATTAATTGCTTAAAAAATAGGAAGAAATTTGGAAATAAATGAAGTCTTTTTGAGATAATAAACTGCAATTCCGATCTTAAAAAACAGATTTTAGACGAATTTTCGACAAAAACATATTATTTAAACAAATGGAATTTATTTACATTAATATAAATCAACTAAAAAAGAGTTGTAAACATTCCAATAGACCTATTGTAATGATTTCCGGAAAAAGGAGAACACACTGCTCAAAAGAGTCCATTTCCTGAAGAGTATACATTATTTTATTTAAGGGTTGTTTTTAGGGCATCGTGGGGGTGGGTTTTGGGCGTCAAACCCATATGTATAATAAGTCAAATTCTTCGTTGGAAAGTTCTCTACAAATGTTACAACTTTAATATCAACTTTTGCTGAACCCTGAACAATTACACAGGCCGACAAAATTTGACAAAGGTCCGGAACCAGAGACCAGACCTAGTATACCCGAAGGTTTTTGCTGCGCTGAATCCGAATCCGACCT
>NC_046661.1:23509887-23528458 GCF_010883055.1 Belonocnema kinseyi
AGGTTATGGGCTCGAAAGTTACCGGGCTTGGGGGTGAAATTTTTCATATTTGAATCCGCCATATCTCGGCTATGAAAAATCTTATCAAAAAATTAGGCATCGTATTTTGAAGGTAAAGAGTAGTTCTTTACGATACCATTGTCAGTTTGTGAAAAAAAAACTTTTCGCGATGTTACGGGGCCTCGAACACATCAAAATAACGGGTTTTTGAGTCCTTTAGGTTAGAATATCTCGAAAACTGAGGGTGATGGAATTTTTCTGAGGTCAGATTCGGATTCAGCGCAGCAAAAACCTTCGGATATAGTAGGTCTGGTCTCTGGTTCTGAGAATTGTTGGCCTGTGTTATTCAACAAATATCAAAAAGTTACTTTCTTCCATGCATATTTGAAGTCCTAACAGGCACCATTAAAAATATATAAATAAATACGGGTTTATCCTAATAGATAATGTATACCTGAGTTCTGGCTGTTCCAGGCATAATCCGGCAACAATGAGCAGATGCAGAGAATGTCTAATTGTTTTAAGAAAAACGTTGAAGTGAAATAGCTTGTCGAGTAATTTTTCTGCTTATTCTGTGGATCATCTTTAAAGGATTTTTGAAAGGTGCGGAAACTTTGTACCCCGTCTCTAAGATGGTTATAGCAAATGACGGTTTACTATTTTGTGCAGTATGTTTTCAAAAGTAGTATATGGGGCAGAATAGATCAAGCGTTTCCACCTGTAATTATTTTTTTGTTTCGATCGGATTTAAACTTGGTTTCATTTTAGTCCTAGTACACCTAGATTAATTCACCAAACCATAGGTTCATTCATCAACCATTTATCAAGATACAGGGGCTTGAAGTTTTCACTTTTTTTACGCGTGTCTTTAATTTCACGTTAGCTTAAATTCTTTTAGGATGATCCAATTGGACTTTTACTATATTACTATTTTATACTCTTTGAAATCATGTAGAATAAAAAGTGGGCTCGAAACGATTTCTAGGTCACATTGGCATTTTTACGCTCATAATGAATGATATAAGAGGTGTTAGATCAAATATATAATGTCATTTATATATTTCTGCACAGATAATCATATAAAAAGTTAAATATGATGTTCAGGAACTTTATGCCTCACAGTATTCGTGCCCAAGTGCTGCAGAAGTTTAACGTAGTACCCTTGTGCGTAAAAATCTAAATTTGACCGAATTAATATTTCCGGTCCACTTTTTATTCTACATGATTTTAAAAAATATAAAAAAGGCTGTTCTCAACTGAAATTTTTATTTAAATATGATTTCTTCAAGTAATCAATTTCCATTTCCATTTTTAAAAATTATAATAATAAAAATATAGAGTTTTAATAGTTATAAATTACATAAAAAGAGTTTTCCAAAACACTATAATAAAAGTCCAATCGGATCATCCTAAAAGAACTAATGTTGCAACATACTCAGTCTAGATTTTCCGTCTCAATTCTAAAGTTGACAATTTTGCGTACAATATGGAGAGGAAGAATTGTAAAACGTTGAATTTAAGTTACAAACCAAAAATGACCCGTTTATTTCATTATTATTTAAAATATTATTATAAACTTAAACTATTAGTAATAACTTTTTTTTAATTAAAATATCGTCTGAAAATTAATTATTCGATAATTTGAATATATATCCACGCCTCATGTCACTTCGAATTGTGGAAGTTTCACTGTAACTACTCGTATCTCTATCGACATTGTGATCAAAAAAATATGGACCTACTAAATATCCATTGACGATACCACACCAAACAGTAAACAATAATGAGAATTATGTAGGGCTCTGGCATTTGTTTATCACTAATGTACAAAAAAAAATGAAAACGATCGCAGCAATCGTCATTTGTTTCTCGCGTATGCGCCAAAACACAAAACGTTCGCAGCAATGTCATTTGTCTGTCACTCACCCCAAAGGGAATATAGCTTATATTCAAATTATCCTGTATTTTCTGTACTTTGTTATTTCTCATTTCAGGGGGTTAGACAAAAAAGTTAATAAAAAGATTTCAATTATCTCTGCAACTAAAAATTTATCGACGTCGGTGAAACCTGATAGATGCAGCAATCTCTTTGGCTATCACGAACACATTGGCAAAGACAAATTTCTATCCAGGGAAACACAACTGAAAAAACTGTTAAATGGATTAAAGAATAAATTTGTTTCTTTTGATAAAACTGATCCCCTGAGACGTGCTATTCTTACATGTGCTCCTGAATGCTGGAGGATTCGGTAACTAGCTTTAGAACTTAACACTTCTTTAAGAATGGCCATATCAGTTAAATCATTCCGAAATCTAGAGTGTATATTAGTCTTACCTAAAGCCATACATAAAGAAAAGGTACAAACAGTCTGTTACTATCTGATATTAACTCATTACATATGGAATTTAATAAATTAAATTCAGACCATCCAATTGCACTTACTAAGTTTTCTTAACTTCGTGCTGAGTGGTGTATCTTGGCAGGTGCAAAAGGTACTCAAACTGTGTTTGTTTGTACAATAGATGAAAATTAAAAAAAAGTATGAATGATGTTGCTAAAGTAAAAGAGAACACGAGTGATTTAGATAAACCTTTTACAGATTACAAGGATTGCTTTCAATTGGTAGTGTATAAACAGGCGAAAGATGCGTGTTATTTCAGAAATTTCCAATCTTGTCCTAAAATCGAATGATTTCCAGATTATGTGATTTTTATATGCAAAGGTATTCAGAAATTTTTCCAAAACAGGCTTAAATTAAATCAGAATTATCTCACAGAAATTAATTCATTAAAATCCACTGAAAAATGGGAAGAATTTTTTGACTTTCAGGTATGTAAAAAAGATGTAACTCAAGAATATTAAAAAACATTGCAAACTTTAAGTTTGTATAACATTTTTTTTTGTAGTTAACATTTTTCAATGAATTATTCATTTTGAGGATCCTAACACAGTACTTTTTTGCGCTGTATCGATTTCAAATCCCGTAATTTTTTATTTTCGACCCATTCTGAGAAGTGCGTATTTATTTAATTTTGTTGACTGGTAATAGAGAAATTGATATCTTAAGTTAGATTAACCGTACTTTCAACATTTTCAGCGAGAAGTTGTACTAAGTTTTTAAATTGACTGTGTTCTTTAATTTATGAATATTCACAGTTATCCTGGTTTAATTACCTCAGACAATAAAAAATAAGTCAACGAGAATTTTCTAGCGTTTAATAATTCTTCAAATTTCGAAGGAAAATGCGACTGCAAATACTGTTTCTTATACGCGCCCGCAAATGCGACGGCAAATTTGAAGTTGGGGGTATACGGTGTGTTTTTATGTTTGAAGTTTCAAATTTGGTGGTATCCTAAATTAAATATATGTGTCTGGAAAAAACTTTCAATACATGTGTATTAAACTTAATACAGGAATTTCTAACAGTGCACTTCTGTATAGGATACAAGAGAATACAGATAACCTTAAACATATGCATTAGATATCTAATTAAAAAATATATCTCTTAGGTTATCTATATATGACGTAGAACGAAGGAAGCAGCCTTACGACCGAAAATGAATTAAGGAGAAAAAGCGGATAAAAATGAAAGAAAGGCATCGTTTTAACATCGTTTTAACTTAGTAATTATTTGAAGGAGAATATGCAATCGTCATTTTCAGAGAAATTATTTCTTCGCTGAATACATTCATTTTCTTGTCTCAAGAACATAAAAACTGTTTCAATTAAAAAAGTAGCCAAAATAAGTATATGAATTTACTTGGGCCAAGAAACATTTAATTAGAGTTTTAGTTACTAATCATTAGAATATAATATTCTTAATTCAATATTTTATTAAACTTCACGCAATTAAGTATAATGTAACAATTGAACTCAATAGTTTTTTGCGTTGAGTAAATATATTCTTGATTCACATAATTGTCCTGATTCTATTATTTTCTTGATTCAAGAAAAGCGGTCCCTTCTAAAATAAAAATACTTGCTTCTTTAAAGTAAAATCAGCCAAGTAATTCAGCTTACTTGATTTAATGCAATTTTTTTTCAGTGTATTAAAAGTAACTAATAATAGTTCTTTATTTGTTTATACTCTCTTCCTTTCACGGATTTGAGAGTCATTACGTGAACAAAATTAGGGAATTTCTTTTTTCGGATTTGGAATGAATGGATTTTGAGTCACCCTATTCTACATGCTTGCGACTTTGCCCTGGGCTTCCGTTTCCTATTACCATTTCCATTTCAAATTTCTACTCTAGTCCGCAACACTACTTCTTAATTCTCCTAAAAGTCACTCATGAATGTTATTTTCAGAACTCAAATTAAAAATTTAAAAACATGTGAATCAAAAGTTATTTAAGTGTTTATAAGAAAATTATAGTTTAATGCCTTTTATGTTATGAAAAGCTTCATTATGTATTAGCTAAAACATGTTTTTCACAGTATTAATTCATATAAAGATTAAATTTTAATTTTTCAAACCAAGTCCATAAATCAAAAATCCAATTGAAGGTTGTATAGTTGAATATTTGCTATAATTTGTATAATTAAAGTTTATTTATATTTTAAATACCAATATTTTAGTTATGTAATTCTACAAAAATCTGATTTTGCGAAATGAGTCTAAATACAGTGTCAAAAATCATGCGTATATATGTTTTAATTTTTCTGGAATTAGTTTAAAAAGTTATTAATAATTACAATTTTCCAGAATATATTAAACAAAATTGAATAGAATGATTCAATGAACATAATTCTATGTATATTTAATCTTTCCCTTTTACGGGTTTCAGGGCCTGTGCTCCCTGTACATAAATTTACATTCCATTCTTAATCTAACTTACCAGCTGATTATATTCTAATGTTTCGCCTTACTTAGAAATAAAATAAAATAATCATAACATTTAAAAATAATACATATAATTCTAATAATGAACGATCTTCGAGGGCTTCCGTTTCTTGTTACCATAAAAACAAACATTTTCCACGATTTTGAAATTAACTTTTTCTTTTTACTTTTCTTTTTCAGGATCACCCTTTTGGATCTGTCCTATTCCCTTGCTTTTCCTTACTCCTACGAATTTCTTCATCCACATCACTCCCTGTCCATTATCATCTAAAATCCATCTTACGTACTCATCCACACTCAACTGCCCATCTTCTTCTCCTGTACACCTCTCTCAAACATGTGCCTTTAACTTCATTTCGTATCTACATACTCTACATAGATTCTTCTCTTCATCCATTCAATATCTATAAGCTCGCACTCCTTCTCTCATTCTAAACCGTATTACCCTACTATATTTGTCTTTCTTTTTAATTTTTTGCAGATATTCTGGTTCGGCTAGCCCTTTGGCCTTCATATACCATCTATTGTACGTTGAATCCATAATATTTTTCCATATATCTTCTCCTTATTTTACTAATAGCTCTAACTCTATGACCTGCCACTCAAATACCCCTTCTCGCATATCACTTTCCCTCCTCATTTTTCCTTGCTTTCTCCAATTTCGAATTTCCCAAATTGCCTCAATAGCCAACTGGTAAGAGAGTGACCCCGTTGTACTCCTTTACCTTCTCGATTCCATACCTTGTTGCAGATCCGCCATAAGTCTTCCCTGACCCTTTGTCCTCCGTACTTCAACACTTCGTTCTCTATACCATCTTTTCCTGTAGCCGTGTTCCTTTTCAATCTATTTATAGTCTCATCCACTTCTTCTCTTGTTATTATATTCCCTCCCGCCATTTATCCATGTATTAACTTTTTATTTTCCTATTTCTTCTTTTCCCCCTTCTCCATTTCTCCTATCCTCCATTTTCATACACACTCCTTTATTTTATCTTTACTCTATTTGCATTTCTCGTCCCGCGAGACTCTTTTTTCATCTTCGCTTTCTTTTTGTGTACCTTTCTCATTCCTTACCTTTTCAATAGACCCTTTCCATCTTTCCATTAACAAATCTACTGCCTCCTATTCTATAAACCTAATATTTTTCTTTTCAATTTTTCCTTGAAACTCTCTCTCTCTCTTCTATCATATCCCGCATTCTTTCTTCCGCAAGAATTTAGTCTAATACTGTCTCTCTCTTCCATACAAATGTGATCTCTCCTTCCTTATCTTCTTTCATATTGACATTACATATAAACCATCCTGTTTCTCTTATTTTGTCTGGTAACCTCCTCCCTAATAACCTCCTACCCTTCCTGTCTATCTCCCTATGTCTGGAACTCCTTACATAGACCTCCTTTTCTTTATCCCAAGTCCTTCCCACTTGTTCGCCAGTCGACGCATTCAAATAACTTCCTAGCAGAACCACATCTTGCTTCTATTCCTCCATCAATCTCTTAATTACTCTCCAGCCTTTCTCTTCCCCTCTTTTTCTATATATACAAACCATCGCTACTTTGGATTTTCCAACTCTAATCCTTCTTACTATTGTTCTATCCTTTTCGTTCCTAGCCCACTCTTTTCTCTCTGTTTTATTGTCAATTCTTTTCTTATCCCTGAGACCATTCCACCTCTCTCTCTTCCTTTAACGTGTTCCTTTCTTGTTTCTTGCATCGCCCACACATAAACTTTCGGTAACATTATTTTCATCCACTTACAGTCTTTCTTATCCGCTCCTGTTCTTCCTGTCCGTATATTTAGTCTTTTTTATTTTGCAAACCCAGGCGCATTTCCTTCGTTCTTATTTACTTTTCTTTAACTTTCTCCTCTCCTTCCCTTGTTTGCGAAGTTTTCAATTCTTCTATTTCTTCGTCCCAGATCCATATCTGTCCTCTTACGCAAAAATATGTCTCTCCCTATTATTACCTTGCTACCTTTCCTTTTTTCCGTCCAGGCCCCCTGCTCAATCTACCATTATCTTCTCTTTCCCTGCTATGTCAGATTTTCTTCTGTTCTCTCTGTTCTTCGCTTCAGCAACTTCTTTTTGCCCATAGCTTTAAATCTCTCTTCCTCACACCCAAATGTCCCCAGAAACATGCCATTCCTCCCTTGCTTTATGCTTCCTACTCTCTTTAACCCTTCTACTCTAATTTGTGCTCCTATATCTTTCATCAGCTTCTTAACCTCTCCATCTTCCATTTTACTATTCACTTTCAGCCCCTTGAGCATTACGTTTTAATGTGGCAAATTTGAATGCCACTGAATCCTTTTCGATCGGTCAGGACAAAATCCTAAAAGCGAGTAAGAGATTTAATTTTGACTGTACCGTGGGCCTGGAAAGATGCTAGCCAAACGAGTCTTAAGGATTTTAGAAAGTTTTATCTGTTACCAGAATTTCATGTTTGTTTATGTTAAATTCTGCCGTAAGGACCCGGACATCCACTTCGCACGACAACTTCCCTTTGCTAGGGACTATCGACTTATCCCGCTCTCTGGATGACGTCACGTCAAGCTTCAGCTGATTTGAAAGGGTTCGCATAAATTACTCCAAGGGTCAACGACCAGCCAAGAGAAATTTGGATAATCCAAGTTTATAAAATCATCGAAATTCTCTAAGTATCTTGAATCACAAATCTTTAAAATGGCTAACTATTTTAGGTCTGCGATCCTACCCAAAAGGAAAGGTCTTTAAATATAAAAATTGTCGTTGTAAGTCAAAGATTTGGAAGTTCCAAAAGCGGGGCAGAAAGCCCCTTTCCGATCTCTCGCGTGCGCAGTATTTCATTAGGTCGTCTGCTTCTTACTATGTGGACTACAAAACGGGAATTCTGTCTTGACCACTCGAAGCAAAAGCACTTGCGTTAACTAAAGATGTTAATAACAGGGACTCAGAGCGAATCATGAGCAGGCCAAATGTGGGTTTATATCCTCGCTCTTTGAGTACGAAAGTCCCGAGTAAAACTAACTCTTATGAAACGGTCGTCTTGTCCCTCTTGTCACAGCCTCTCATACCAAAAACAACTTAAGAAAGGTTGCACCAAGTATCGTACGTACCCGAAACGAAAGTACCGAAATGTACAATCCGTTCGTACGCACTTTACGACGTTTTCTCTTAAGTTTCAGAAACGATACTCAGGGAAGATCACAGAACAGATAAGTTTCGAAGCATTTGCTCTTTTGAAGTTCTAAACCTTTTGGGTTTTGAACTTTGTACTACAATCTCGTACTTGTTTTGTAGAAGTTGGAAACTCGAATAAGTCGATACTGAAGCATACTGATTCCCTCTTTTGAAAAATACGATGTGCACGATGGCGCCACCTACTTCTCTTTTTGAAAATAATATATTTAATGATATAATAATAATATTAATAATATATAATAACATAATAATAGTTAAATTAAATTAAATTAATTGCTTAAATAATTAATTTAATTTATTTATAATAATAATATTTATTAATATATTTAATATATTTTAGAAATGCATTTAATATTCCTCATAATCTTAATATAAATAGGTATTTTTTTATCTTTTGACCTAGGTTGTGTTTTTAAATCAATTGATATATTATGTTTCATGATCTCAGCAAAAATATAATGCCTATTCTCAATTAAATATATGTATGATGCAAGAAAGCTCCAACAGTAAATGTATACTAGTGTCAATAAAATAGGTTAATCCTCGACCAAAAAAGATTAATTTCCTATCCAATAACTGATCCGTAAAATTTTAAGTTAAGCGTTGTTGTTGCTCTTTTACTTAAGTAGCAAGAAGAATTCCTTAATGAAACCTTTTTTATAATTTTCGAGCTGTAAGTCTGCTGAATTAACTGCGTGATAAGTATACTCTAACTCGTATAGAAAGTACTTACTTAACTGGTATGTGAATGACAGTCCAATCTTGAAATTAAAGTAATATGTGAGGTTGTTTGTCATTTAAAAGCATTGGAACTTTTCAACTTTTTTAATATTCGATCATATTTATAGGCTTTAAGGTTTTACTATGATTCTTTGATTGAATGTACTATCATATTGTTTTAGTATGGTTGCTAGATTGACATGGTCCAGTGCTGGCAACCCTCAAAAGTGGTTATTTCACTGAATCAATAAGTAACCTTTCACTGATTGTCAGTGACCCATTTCTAGCTATTTGCATCAGTGAAATTTCACTGACAATCAGTGACATTTAACTGATTCAGATTTAGAGAGTGTCAAAGTCTGAAGTACTTAAAACTGAACCGATTGAAATTTAAAGCATTTGAATTAATTGAAATCGAACGATTTTTAATTGAAACGATACAAATGTTACAATAGTTTGGGTGTAAAACTTAAGAAAATTTAAATGTGAATGATTTGAAAATGAAAAGGTTTGACATGAGAAATTGGGAAATTAAAGCGTCAAAATTAAACGACTTTTAACTTTAAACGTGCTTGGATAATAACACAGCCACACAAAAAAAGTGTGCGGATCTGGTAACAAGACACACGTATTCCTATGGATTTTGGGGCGCTGAATTCAAATTCGGTATCAAAAATCACCCATCAAGTCATGGTTGAGCCATAACCTCAAAAAATGACGAAAAATCATGCACTGAGGCAAATAAATTTCAAAATAATGCCAGTGATGCAAATTTTCACTTCAAAAACATGTCGACAACTGTGAAGGATCAACCCTTGTCTGATATCAACTTATTTAACATAACTTTACACAACAGAACCTGACCTCACGTAACCTGAATTAACAGAAAGGAGGACGGTCAATAAGGCCGGTTTTTGGGCCATCTACAGATTGGCCTCAAACATGTTTTATTTTATTCATCCAACTAGGTCTTATAACCCCTTAAAAGGATTTTTCCTGAGAGTGATCTAATTTCAAGATATAGTCATTTTTAAGTTCGTATTTTACGTGGGTTTTCGCACTTTCATTCAAATCATGCTAAGTTTCACATTGTTAGTATTGCTCACGCAAGATCATACTTGGCCAAAAACTGCGCACGTATTATTAGGTTTGTGATCTTGAAAGGAGTAAAAATGTCCTATTTTATTAGATTTATTAGCAATAATTTCTATAAAATAATCGAAATAATCTTGGAGACATTTTTCTAAGAAAAGGTATAAGTATTAGTTTACAGCCAATCAGAACTTATGGTCGATTAGAGGCTAGGCACTCTGCAACAGCCTTATTCGTCAGAATTGGTTTGGTCATCTGAAGATGATACTGCTTCTCCTTCATTTTCCGACCAACACGATGCATCATTCACGTGACATTCGAATTCACGTAAAGGTCTGGGAGTGTTTTGGTTATATCTAGAGTAACCAAGATACCACAGAACACTGGCAATGTGAGCGCAACATCCTACCACTCTTGCACCACTTTTGCACTGACAATACCAACCACTTATCGGATTTGATCCAGGATTAGTTTCTATCCATAAGTTATACACTTTAGAAGATGTATTCCGAGACTGGATTTGTACTCTTAGAATGCCTGCTCTTGCAGGCGATTAGGCTGCGAAGCCAATCGCAACATTCGTTCAGCGATCAGATGATCATCGGAATTATCATGAACTCTAGGAGGTCGGAAAGCATTACAAAGGGCACAGACTATTCTGACGTAATCGCCGATGTACGGGATTTGAATATTTTGAAAAACATCACTTAAGGCTCTCCAAGTTTTTATCAACCCATTGACTGCTTCAACCACCCATCGGACTTTAGTAACGAGCCTGGATTCGTTTGCTTCAATCGTAGTGTGCTGTGATCCTTTTTGAAGAAAATGACGCATTTTGGAAACGAATCCAAGAACTTCTAAAAACTTCAGGCAGTCCCGAAAACCGCGATCGACAACGATAACAGAGTTTGAGGGTATCCATGTACGCAGTTTTATTGAATCTTGTTTTAAAAGACTTTCAAAGATACTAGCGTTGTTGTTCTTGCCATCAGCAAAATACGGACCGAAAACATCCACTATATATCCTGTCGTCGTTACTAACATCATGGGCTTGACCAGATTCCTTCCTTTATGCATAGAATAAGTCCGCCTTTGAAAAGAGTAATTGCTGCTCTTTTGGATAAGCATGTATGTACCATCAGATACAAGGATACATACATCTTCTCCATTTGCGAATAGCGTTTTTGCCGTTGATGTAGTATGGTCCTTAATGACTGACTCGGGTGATATGTGACCTATACCAAGATGATGAGGTACAAAGGAGGACATCAGAGCTTTCATTGCTGCCGTAATTCCTCTGCCAATTCTTCGTTTTTCTATGCCAAAAATAGTTGATAAAATCGCATTGGAAAGACCTGTGCGCAACTTGATCAACAATAATGCAAGGCACAAACACACAGAACGACCTTTTGTCGAACGCACTTCATTTGACAAGTACTGTGCAACGTCACTAAATTGATTTTTCGTCAAACCGGTGAGCCTTTAATAATCTTTATCCTCAAGCGCAGATGGATCATCAAAATTCAACCCTGTTTTTCTTGCCTCCTCACGCAAATCATTCAGAAGCTTAGAAATCGACTCAGCGTTCATGTGAGTAAAATCAGAGGTGGCTTGTATAGACGCAACAGCCTCTTCCTTAAGGAAACCATTATTAACCAAATGAGAAACACAGCATCTCGCTTTTGCAGGAATCAAAATACCAGTATCGACGTAAACCCTCAATGCAACAAAAGGTTTGATTCTGATACGATTATTCTTATGATGACAGACAATGCATCTGGATTGAGAAATCATACATCTTCTTATTGGAAGTTTCATTTGCCTACAGTCAGAATCTGAAGTTCCATCTTCACTGGAAGATTCTGAATTTTTATAAATCTGACTCTTACTTGGTTCTAAAACATTTGATAAATCATTTTCAGAAGAACACATCTCTTTTGCATCTGTAATCCGACGCTTTTTAATAGAAAAGCATCGACAACTATCGCAAACCTTTGACTGAATGGTTAAGGAGCTACTGAAAGCAGTTTTAAGAACATTTAATGCCCGTTCATCCTGAACTACTGATAGATGGCTCTTTGGTTTTAAGAATTTGCTGCAACAAGAACACTGTTTTTTCGGTATAATAAGTGGTAGTTAAAACTTAATTCGCAAGTAATTATTTTACCTGAAAAAATAAAGAGAATCTGAGACTGATATACAGAACTATTAAATAATAAGGATTTAAAAAAAAGTGTAGCCTCTCATGCCTATGAAGTAGATGTGCAAAAAACTTACAATCGCTATGAAAGTAGTCTATACTGATAAAATAAAACTACAATAAAATAATGTGGAACAGATGTATGTACGCAGTAATATCACATATAGTGGATAAGAACTCTTTAACAGGTCGAAACGTGGAAGAAGAATGAAGGAGAATATAGCTAAAAGCATCGGCAACAAACGCGAATACCATGTGGAGGGGAAAAAAAGTTGAACGCAGCGAAGCGGCAGTCGCACATGAACGATAGCGTTTTGTTTCCTATTCCACTGACTTTGGTTGATTTTAATCTCACTCCTCTTTGCCCAAGGGCGTCAAAGTGGCTAAGACCGGCAGTAAATGTTTTTTAAGAAAAATAAATTAAAAATAATAAATTAATACCTTAAAATAATACGCTCGGTTTTTCATAAAGTATAAAAATAAGCCCTATTTTGAAGGCTAAGTACCTCGAGAAAAATGATGGCTTTAACATATGTTGTAACGCATATACGTGCGCAGTTTTTGACCAAGTATAATCTTGCATGAGCGATACTAACAATGTGAAACTTAGCATGATTTGAATGAAAGTGCGAAAACCCATGTAAAATACGAACTTAAAAATGACTATATCTTGAAATCAGATCACTCTCAGGAAAAATCCTTAGAAGGGGTTATGAGACCTAGTCAGGTGAATAAAATAAAACACGTTTGAGGCCAATCTGTAGATGGCCCAAAAACCGGCCTTATTGAACTACACGTAAAGCTCTGGAAGCATATTTCCCAGTAGCAAATGTGTGCTACATCGAATGGGTCAACTCGAGCCTAACCTAGAAATAACTCTAACCTAACCTAACCTCACGAAACACAATTAAACTGATTGTCTTGTCCCGTTGTGTTTGCGGTACCGTTTCATTCAGCTTCGGCTTAACCTACATAGAGGCTTCAACCTATCCTAACCTAACAAAACCTGACCTAACCTAACCGATTACGCTGGCAACCCTGTTCTTGCGTACTTTCATATTTTGACATTAATAGCAGTAAATGTTTGGAGTTTCGTAACCGCTTGTTGCTAGCAACGGATCCACATTGGCTAAGTCCCTGGGTAAACGGTGTTCATGCCGTCATGGCAGACACAGGTAAAAAGTTTATTACGATGCAAGGAAAAACCCCAGTATCGGGGTCTGGTCAGGGTGGGAAAGCCGGCTCTCCGACGTCGTCATCATGCAACCGTAGCTCTTCATCAATGGATCACTTGGTTGGTGTAGAGTCTCATGCTACAAGGAAAAAAACCGCGAGCATTTCTCAATCGTATGCCTGCAAGAATAGTTCAGGTACATTCTGTTACATTTGCAGTAAATATGAAGTGAGCAGTTTGCGAAAATCAATCGACGAGGAAGTGAAAAGTCTTTACGAAAAGTGTTTTGACCGTAAATTGCTGCACCAAGAAACAAAATGCGTTCCTCACGTAATTTTCAATTCCTGCAGACTTATGTTGTATCGTCTAAAAAATTCAAACAACGAAAAGTAACGCAAGTACTCTACACCAACCACATGGAAAAAACCCGTTATTGCGAAGGACTGCTACTTTTGCATGAATTCCGTCAAAGGGTTCAACGCCAAAAATAAAAATAACATTTCGTACATTAATGTGTGCACAGTCACAAAAGCAATCGCAACCAATAAAAATGCACGCCAGACTGATTTAAGCGCTTTAGAAGATGATAGAATGGAACATGGAGACGGTAGTGAAACCAGTAATCGAACAGAAAATAGTTCTGATGATTCCGATGAAAATGACGAAAAAGATGACGAATATGGCGTGCATAAAATGAAATTGAAGATTCCAATATTAGTGCCGCAACTAGAACTGAATGATTTTATTAGAGATCTTGGATTACCGAAAGATGGCGCTGAATTTGCCGCCTCATTTCTAAAAAGCAGAAATCTTCTAGAGCCAAAGACAATAGTTTCATTCTATTGCGACAGGGACGAAGAGACGTCTTTAGTGTACTGCACTGACGTTAACGGACGCAACATTAAGGCTGTTTTACTGCATAACACGAATACTTACGCTCCTATCCCTATAGCTCACTCAACGGTCATCAAAGAAGAATATAACAATGTTAAAATTCTTCTTGAAAAAGTTAATTACACGAATCACAAATGGCAAATATGTGGTGATCTCAAAATCATAACAATGATATTAGGCTAACAATCGGGATTCACGAGAGAGCCATGCTTTATATGCCTGTGGAATAGCAGAGATCGAGCCAATCATTACAGCAAAAAATATTGGCCTTTAAGAAATTCATTCAAACCTGGTTCTCGTAATATCGTCAACCAAAGCCTCGTTGATCCAGAAAAAATTTTACTACCACTCCTCCACATAAAGCTTGAGCTCATGAAGCAATTTGTCAAGGTGTTAGACAAAGATGGACAATGCTATAAGTATATCTCCCTTAAATTTCCTAATGTTTCAGATGCTAAATTTAAAGAAGGAGTCTTTGATGGACCACAGATTCGAATATTGACAAAAGATAATAATTTCGTGAGCCACATGACGAAAATTGAAGTGGACGCTTGGGAATGTTTTAAAGCAGTAAAAGCAAATTTCCTCGGTAACAAAAAAGTCCAGACTACAAGAATATTGTTGCAAAAATGATAAGAAACTACTAAAAGTTAGGCTGCTTGATGAATTTAAAACTTTACTTTCTAGATTCCCATCTGGATAAGTTTTCAGAAAATGTTGGCGATTTCAGCGAAGAACAAGGGAAACGTTTTCATCAAGACATAAAAGTGATGGAACAACGATATCAGGGTAGATGGAACGAGGTCATAATGGCTGATTTTTTCTGGATGTTGAAAAGGAAAACGAATGTAGGTATTAAACGTAAGCGTAGCCCTTTGCATCGTTCCTGCGAAGAAAAAAGGACCTATTAAATATTAAATATATTTCATTCGGCTAGGTTAGGTTAGGTCAGGTTTTGTTAGGTTAGGATAGGTTAAACCTCTATGTAGGTTAAGCCGAAGCTGTAACGGGACAACACAATGAGGTTAATTGTGTTACGTGAAGGTTAGGTTAGGTTAGGTCAGGTTTTTTTAGGTTAGGATCGGTTTGACCACGTTGCAGGTTAAGCCCAAGCTGATTCAAACGGTACCGCAAACAAAACGGGACAACACAATCAGTTTAATTGTGTTTCGTGAGGTTAGGTTAGGTTAGGCTAGGTTAGATTTATTTCTAGGTTAGGCTCGAGTTGACCCATTCGATGTAGTACACATTTGCTACTGGGAAAATACACTTCCAGAGCTTTACGTGTAGTTCAATAAATTTCTGTTAATTCAGGTTAAGTGAGGTCAGGTTCTGTTGGGTAAAGTTATGTTAAATAAGTTGATATCAGGCAAGAGTTGATCTTTCACAGTTGTCGACATGTTTTTGAAGTAAAAATTTGCATCACTGGCATTATTTTGAAATTTATTTGCCTGAGTGCATGATTTTTCGTCATTTTTTGAGGTTATGGCTCAACCATGATGTGATGGGTGATTTTTGATACCGAATTTGAATTCAGCGCCCCAAAATCCATAGGAATACGTGCGTCTTGTTACCAGATCCGCAAACTTTTTTTTGTGTGTGGCTGTGTAATAATCAAACGGCTGCAGTACAGAACTAGATGACCAACATTTTTGCCGAAAATGGGCTCTTTGTATACACAATTCCGAGAACAATTCTGAAAAAAGGAAGTATTTGTCTCTTATCTTGTTCCTTTTTTTATTACATAAACTGTTACCTATTTTTTAAACTGTATCCTGATCATATACTGCTTTTTAAAAGTCCTTCAATACAGCCAAACGACAAAATATATGTTTATGTGCTTTTCGAAGGTGATTTTCAAAACTCATAAAATGTCAAACTCTACCTGCTTGAATTATTTCCTGTTCGCGGAACAGGATAAATTATTTTTAACACTCTTTGTTGATTTCAATTCAGAATCAAGCCCTAAAAATGTGAACATTTTCGAACTAAGCATTGGACCTAAAATTATAACATTTCAATTTTAGAATCATATATTTCAATCTTGCATTGTGTTCTTTAATTCAAAATTTATAATTATTAATCTCATATATTGAGATTAAAGAATAAATAATTATTCTGATGTAACTGTAAACACTTGAATGATTAGAAATGAAAAACTTACAAATTGCGTGCTTTGAAATCGAAATAGATCAAAAAGAAAACCGTTTAATATGTATGAAAATTACGCTAAATTATTTTTTTTATCTTAGACAAATTCATCTAATCAATTACAGTATAAAATTGCAATTTTTGTATGACAGAACAATTTAAAATTCTAAAATTACATTTAATTTTAATCTCTTTGAATTGAAAAGGATTTAAATTCCAAGGATTTAAATTTCTTATTATTTTATTTTAAATTCTTTAAATTAGAAATAATACTGTTTGAAATCCTTTGAATTTGATTTATCCAATGTTTGAAACTGTAATCTAAAAATAATCGCTTCGGAATAAAAATAGTTTAATTTTGAAAGCTTTAAACTAGATGTTATACTTTTATTTAAAAACGATAAAAGTTGAAATCCTTTTCATTCCATTCGAAAAAGTGTTCCTTTCCAAATTTTACCTAATTTAAAATTGTTTTGTTATGAACACTTTCGATGTAAAGTCAATAAAGATTGTTTGAAACATTTCCTCCTTTCTTGTCGGAGGTATTTTTGAAAATTACTACTTACAAAATCATCGTCAACAAATACAGCTAACATAATGATAAAGCTTACTTAATTAGTTGATTCGAAAATTTTCACAAATCCAATACAGTCGTTGCTAGGAAATTCATTGATTTAAGATTGCAAGTGTAGCGCGCAGTCACAATGGGAGGTCATTCAGAAGTTTCTGCCTCTACCTAGAAAGGGGTAGTAAATCCTTCTAAAGCTTCTGAATGAATTGACGACTTAGCTCTTGCACTTGCAATGACACTTTCTGAAAGTAATGGGGCTTCGAGGGGCCTAGGCCAGTCAACGAAGTTGGAAAAGGCTGCTCAAATAGCAATCTAAATACATTATAAGCTAAATTATAGGTGTTAAAACCTTTAGACTGGAGGTGTTAAATCGGATGCAGCCAAATTGAGATAGGGCCCCAGTTGTCTGTGTTTGCCCTGAGCATTGGAGAGACCCTTTTCTTTTTCGTCTGAATTGAGTAAAATTTGACCTCACTCCTCCTGTACCTACCTATTGTACATATATAAAATAAGTGCTCCTCCTACTTTAACTGAAAGGTAAGCGAACAAAACATAATAAACCTATTAAAAAATAAATATTGAAAAAGTGAATTACATTTTTTCTTCTATCTCTGATATCAAATTCTATGAAATAATTTTTAAAATAGACTTTTTGACGTTTTTCATATTTCGAAAAAAGAATACAATTTCTCAATAATTTGTATACTTCCAGTGTTGCATAAAATAAGGCAAAATATTGGTTGTTACATTTCAATAAAAATATATTTGATAAATACTTTAAGGAACTACATGGTACTACTGGGAGTCACAGTCATCGAACACACACACACATAAACGCACAGCTCCTCTCATCCGTCACCGCTGCACCGCGTCAAATCTCGAAAGAACATACTCTGGGGGCCCCATGTCTCGGTTTGACTGTATTTCATTAGGTTATAAGATAATTCATACTTTCAACCTTATTTTATAAATCTGACAGTCAATGCACACATGGCGTATCCTAATGTCTCTCATGGGACAATGTTTTATCGACATTACATTTTTGTTGAGAAATTTTGAAAATTTAACAGGATGTTTGTTTTCTACACGAGTACGTGCAACCATGTTACCTTCACTTATGAGATGGAATGAAGAAAACAGACTGATTGAAATTTATGTTAAAATAGTTCTATTTTGAAGTTAATCTGTTCTAATTTTTAATGATTTATCATTGAATGTGCTTTCCTCTCTAATTTTTCTATGAGAAGCGATGACCTAATCATTATTTTTTGAAGAAAAATAGTTAAATAAATAGTTCTGTCTTCCCTCAGCCTGAATTATTCTTGTCAATAATTTAATAGAAACCTGATCAAACATTTAGAATTGTCGTGTGATCTACTCTAGTATGCTTTCCCCTACCTGCATGACACTGCAAAAAGAACTGAAAAAAGAACTGAAAAATATAAATGAAGGTTAAAGCAAAAGTTCAGAAGCAGTTTCTGAATTGAAACTAAGCATAGTATGTTTATTTATTTATTTATGTGAAAAACTGAACAATTTGTTGTATTTAGAGAACTTCTCAGCGGCAAGTAGCTCAGAACTGTTTGAAGTATTCTCATAATTTTTTTTAGAATTTCCCTATTACTTTTTAAATAAAAAAGTATGCTCTAATGTTGACTGTTATTACAGCCTGTTACGGACTTGATACGATGATTCGGCAAAACTGTCGTGCTTATATATATTATATAAGCTATATAAGCTTAACTA
>NC_046661.1:23528558-23531428 GCF_010883055.1 Belonocnema kinseyi
AAAGCCACCGAACGCGTCCTCGGGTTGCGGATAGAGGGTCCCTGTACCAAGGGTTTCTGCTGAATATGGTTACAAAAATAAATAAGCAGTCGCGGACAATTGACCAGGGCTTTACGACCCGGAGAAACATCAACACCAAGGTTTCTCTCAAGCCTAAAGATGTAGCTGAAATGGATGACGAGCTTCGTGGACATTTTTCCGGAGAATCCGACCTCTGGGCTATCAATTATTGTGTGTATAATGAGCAAGAGCTTTGGCCGATGCGAACCGTAAAACAAAACCAACGGCTGATCATAAGACAAAAAGACGAATGCATCAACTCACCATAAAGATAGGCTGGGCAAGACAGTGCGCATGCCGCATTCAGTATGTGACTGACTACATCACATCTGGCAGGAATTTTACCGCCAAGGTTCGAAAGTTCGCGCGCGAACTTCGGACTCGATATCACACACTTAACAAGTTAAAGCTGCTTACCATCAGGCAGCATATTATTGAGAGAATACGGATACTATCTGACGCTAAGACAAGTCTAGAACGGAGGGAGAGGTGGGTCAGAGAAAATCAACAGTTTCTCTCTGACCCATCTCGACTCTTCCAAGACCCTCCAGTTACTGTCGAACACCCACCCAAACCAGAGGAGGTCGAAGTATTTTGGAGAGAAGTCTACGAAGTTCAGCACAGACTGGACGAAGACTCAGAAAATATAAATACCATCAAGGAGTTATGTGTTGCCCTTATAACACCTGATAAAGAATGCCTACCCATTACTACCGAGGAGGTGAAAAAAGTATTAAGAGGGATGAAGAACTATTCCGCACCGGGACCAGATTGTATTAAAACCTTCTGGATGAAGAAGTTTTCTTCAACCCATCAGCATTTAGCCCGTATTTTCACCTCATATTTGAAGTCGAAAGAGCCGATTCCAGAGTGGTTGGTGGAAGGGCGCACAATACTCCTGCCGAAAATAGGCAACTTAGCTGGCCCGAAAAATTACAGGCCAATAACTTGTCTGAACACACTTTATAAGATATTCACAGCTATCCTAAATGATAGGATTGTTCGGGAAATTGAACCTGTGTGGCAAGAAATGTATGGACAGCGAGGCTCGAAGAAAGGCGCAGATGCATGTCGGGAGAACCTGCTCATCGATAGATGTGTCTGCAAAGATGCAGCATTCTACCAGCGTGACCTATCGATGCCTTGGATTGATTATCGGAAAGCTTTCGATTCGATGCCGCTTAGGAAAAGCAGATTTACTATCTCATCTGGAAAAAATCGTGTGAAAACTAACCAGGTCACCTTTCAAAGAGGTGTCTTTCAGGGCGACACCATGAGCCCACTCCTCTTTTGCCTTACATTATTGCCACTATCTCTAGCACTTCGCCATTCCGTCGGGTGCTTGTGCGGCAAACCTGCAGATCGAATGTACAAGGTCACTCATGTATTTTACATGGACAATCTTAAGATCTATGCTAAAAACAGAGAGCAACTGCATCTAGCTCTGGGGATTGTCGAACGATATACTAAGGAAATTGGAATGGAATTTGAGTTAGACAAATGTGCTAAGGTTTATTTGAAGCGAAGAAAACTCAATGGCATCCCTGAAGATCCTGAGCTCGTTGATAGAAGCGCCATACGAAACATTTGCGCTGGAGAGACTTATACATTCCTTAGCGTGCCACAGAGCCGCATGCAGGATGTGACATCTATAAAGGATACTCTCCGAAGCAGATACAAACGTCTCATCCGACAGATTTGGTCTTCCGATCTGTCGGCGAGGAACAAAGTGTCTGCAACGAACTCGCTTGCCGTCTCGGTACTACTCTATTCATTTGGAGTAGTTCTATGGACTAAGTACAAGCTCAGATCTCTTGATATCGGGACAAGAAAGGTGATGCACATGAACAAAAGCATGCATCTTAAGTCTTCCGTTCCGTGACTGTACATCTCACGCCGTCAAGGGGGTCGCGGAATATTGAGTCTTGAATGTCTTCACAACAGGGTTATTCTGGGCACAGCACATAGAGTTGCAAATGGAAAAGAGCCTCTTTTTAAAATGGTCAGGAATCACGAAGAAGTGGGCAAAGTATCGTTTCTCTACAAAGCAGCGGAGGAGGCTGCTGAAACACTCGGACTTGACTTCAGTATTGGGGTTGAGCAAAATGCATCAAATCTTATCTATCTCGAGTACTCACTCCTGAAAGCCCGAATTAAGAAAGCACAAGAGAAAAACTTTCGTGAATAATGCGGCACTAATAGCGCTTTATTACCATCTCTGTCACTCCTACGGCATTAACCTTAATATCGCTCCTCTAAATGCTCCTAGGGAAATTGAATCAATTGTCGCGAATGGGAAGTGCCGTATGTACTGGAACTTTATATTCGCGACAATTGTTTCTGTTGCTCACTCGAGGCCTAGCATGGTTCTTCTTGACTTCGAGAAGCGAACCATGTTCGTTATCGAATTTTCGGCACCAGCTGACAAAAACATCATAACCAAGGAGAATGAAAAGAAAGACAGGTATCGAGACCTTATAAGGGAGTTGCAACGATTGTATCCGGAATATTCTGTTAAACTGATCGTCCTTATCATTGGCGCTCTTGGAGGTGCCAAGCTTTCATTTGCTAATAGCCTAAAATGCATCTCTGCGTGTCAACAATATGCTAGAACACTTGCGGGAAAAATGCAGAAAGCGTTTGTCCTTGGGTCGCTCCGTGTTCTTAGGGTGCACGAGGCTTTTGCTGGATCGTCATATTGATTCTTTTACAGACTGTAATCACCTATCTCACGGTCGTGAGACGTGGTTGTGGCTGAAATTTTACCGGGATTTCGCTGGGAGCGGGTGCAATTTTCCAGATTAGCACCC
>NC_046661.1:23531528-23541723 GCF_010883055.1 Belonocnema kinseyi
TAGAAATATACTGCAAATTTTCAACTGAATCGAACTTGTGTCTTTTACAATTCGCGGATTGTAAAAAATAATTAAAAATGTTGATAACGTACAAAAATATTGCATTTTTCCTTTAAAAACAAAAATTATTAAATATATCAAAAACGACAATAAATTATAAATATATACCGAAGAATATAGTTAGCACGAGAATCTATTAAGTTTCCAGCGAGACCTAAAATGGACCCGAAAGTCCTCTTGGATTGGATCCCCAGCATAATCCCCATTGTACATGTGCATCCCTCTTCTTCTTATATGCATAAATGGCGACACCCCCAGGTTTCAAGAAGTCAAAGTGACCTTCGACTTAACTCTACAATTCAAATACTAGTAGGTATTTGTCCTTTGCACTGTGTACTTCTGAAGTCAACTCATGAGTACCTTAGCAATATCCGGGCATATCACCATACTACAACTTCTTACATACTTGTGAAGAAAACGTTGTATTATTTTTAAAGAAAGTTTTTAACATATCATGAATTCTGGGCATGTGGTTAAAACACCGGGTGGTATACCGCTGTCTAACATTTTCGATTTTTATCGCGTAAGTGATGACGGCAGGAGGGCGAAATGTCTAATCCTGAAGTGCTCCAAAGATCTGGTAAGTAAAACATATTGATACATGCTTTACAATATGCGGAAATCGTTACAAGTCTTTCAGGCTTAGAAAAATATTGTATAAAATATATGAAACGGTATATTCTTAGAAACTTAGAATTATTAAACTATGATTGTAACAAGATTTTTTAAAAGTGAATTAAGAAACTTTATTTCTTGTGCATATGTAAACTACGAATATCCGATGAGTATACAGTGGCTATTCATAATGATTTAATCATTTAATTAAGTGGATAATCGGAATATGTCAACTATTAGAATGCACATGTTCTTTTTTAAACCATTTATGGGGCAGAATACGTCAAGTGTTCCAACCTAAAATTATTATTATTTTTTCTAGGATCGGGCTGAAACTTGGCTGGAATATAGTCCTAGTGGACCTACTATCTAGCAACTTTAACCTTGATATCATTGTTTCCTTAACAAGCGAACTGCATTTCTTGCACAAAATAAGAAAATCCAACCATTTATAGTTGAAAATTCAATTTCACTGTGAGAAAATAGTTTTTTGGGTTATCAACTTATCTTTTCATTTGACGATTCAACTACTTGTTTCAAGTTTTACGTTTTACGTATTTGGCTGGAAATTCGTCTTTTTTCAGAAAATTAATCTTGCTGATGAAAAATTCAATCTTTTTCGAAAGTTAATCCATTTTGGTCCTGCATTCAAACATTTTGTTAATAATTCTTCCCTTCTATAAAGTAAATAATCTTTTTTTGGCTGAATATTAACATTTGTTTTGACGATCAATAAAATACTTTTGTGACTGAAGAAAATGTTTCTTCTTTCAAGAAATTATATTTTTGAAATAAAAAAAAACATTCATGTTATGAGAAACATTTCTTTCGATTAAGAAGTTTTTTTACTG
The DNA here is from genome assembly GCF_010883055.1 of Belonocnema kinseyi. Lineage (NCBI taxonomy): Eukaryota > Metazoa > Arthropoda > Insecta > Hymenoptera > Cynipidae > Belonocnema > Belonocnema kinseyi. The sequence goes on from NC_046661.1 coordinate 23,533,055, forward strand.
GCCGCATTCAGTACTGCATTGGGTAAGGAAAAGTACAAAAGATTATTATTTCTTTTTTCATTGCTTTTTTATTCAAGAAAATGAGAAGTAAAATTACAATCTTCAGAATCATCACAAAAAAGGTTTTAAAAAAGCAATTGTTCTTGACAAACGGAATTACATAATAAACTAGTTTGAAAACAAGCTATTTCATGTGAAAATTGAATAATTATAATTAAATAAACTATACAAATTAAGTGATAAAATTGTTAGTTTTAAACTGCAAATTCTGTATACAGTACCCTCCCACTTATCGCACTACCGATTTTTCAAAAAATGTTGACATTCAATGTAACCAATTTAATAAGTCAGATTAAATTTATGAATGGCTATAAATTCTAGAGAAATACGAATTCAACCAAAATTGTTGTATATGGAAACATTTACATGCCTATCCAGTCCAGAGTTCTTTTATCATAACGCCATGAAAAAAACTCATCTCTATAAAATTTGATGAACAAAAACATAATTTCGTAAATACTGCGAAAAGAAACCCTTTAAAAAAAAGCGTAAACGCGTGAAAACGCTATGAAAAAATACGACCGGGGCGGCAGTATGCCAGTAGTACAAAAATAAACTTTAAAAAAAAACACATCTACAAATGTTGTCAGGGTGTTTTGAAATGTCGAGAAATTGACTATGTATGTATATAATTGGATGTATTTCTTAATCGTTATAGAATAGTCTAAGACACCTAAAAACCAAAAATTTACACAAAGGTTTAAAGAAAATTGAGATTAAAAACATTGTTGCGCAACATGGTAAAATTTCTAAGTTTCGTCAATACAAATTTCAAATGCTCATTAAATGATTAAATGATAAATCAAAACTTTTAAAATGGTCTAAAATGCGAAAAAATAAAATATTACACGAAGAAAAATTGTAGTCGATTTAAATTATTTATTTAATAATTATTTTATTGATATTCCTGTTAGAAGTTCGTGTATTTTACATTTACATAACGTCGTATAATAATAAATAATTAAAAAAGAGAGCTCAAAATTTGGTACTTTAACTTTTCTGAACTGTAGCTTCTAAGGATGGCTTTTTCACCAAGTTTGAACTGGTCAGTTTAGTGCAGTGGTTAGCACTCCCGACTGCTGGGCGATAGATTTAGGTATAGATATGTAGGTTCGGTCACCCTTAGCGTTAGAAATTTTATTTGTAATATAATTATTTATTACATTATCATCATTTATGATTGAGAAAGTATTAGAATTATCGGAAATTTGACATCACAGTTTTTCAACGGATCTCCACGTTTCGAGACCACCTGAATCCGAAAGTAAGGTTTTTACGATGGCGTCTGTCTGTCTGTCCGTCCGGCCGTCCATAAACACGATAACTCTCGAAAAAATGAACGGATAAAATCCACCTTTGGCACACTTTTTTAAGGTTCTAGAAGAAAGTACGAGTTGGTTAACCAGCCATTTTTGATGAAAATTCAAAAAGTGAGCGCATTTTGAAAATTTTTAAGATTACTTTTTTCTGAATTTGAAAATTCTATCTACGCACATTCATAGTATTGTAATGGACAAACAATTTATCCTCATGACTTTTTTCGATTAAAAGAAAATTCTCTGAGTTATAGCATTTTCAAAATTTTGTAAAACAACCGAAATTCAACATTTTAACCCAAACAACGCAAGATATGAGAAAATGTCAAGAGAAGAAAAGAATTGCTTTTTAAAATCCCTATAAGAGTGTCATGACAAATTTGTGAATTTTTTTAGAAAACCCAAAATTCAAATTTTGATTGCCCAAAAAATAATGAAAAATAAAAAATTTTATTTTCTGGTCAAACTGCAGAATACGAAAAAAGATGAATTAACGAAAATTTAAACCCCCAAAAAAATATATAAATTAATTAATAATCACTTCTTGATTAGAGGCGTACTTTTTGTTTTATTCGTGAAAAACAACATTGAAAATAAAAGCATAAAATAAATTTAAAAATTGTGTAAAAGCCCCTCAAGTTGAAAACAATAGTTATTCAACTAAAATTGGACGCCTAAAACATATCTAAAAATTTGTTATGAATTACTTTTCGATAAGACGCGTAGTTTTGGTTTTAATCATGAAAATGACATTAAAAATAAAAATGAAGAATTTGTGGAAAACGACGAAAGGTACGAAAACGAATTAATAGACAAAAATTGTTCGCCTAAAAAGGAGATGCAAATTCATCATACTTTATTACATTCTCATCATTTATGATTGATAAAATATTGAATTATCCTAAATTTGACACTACAAAATTTAGATTTCGAACCAAATGACGCAAAATACGATAAAGTGTTAACAAGAAATATTAGATTTTGAAAATCCTTACAAATTTTCACTTAACTATTTTTCAATAGGACTAGTCATTTTCTTTATATTTCTCGAAAGTACTATGCGGGATATCGAAAATTAATATCTTAAGCCAATATACAACGCAAAACAAATCTCGAAAAAAATGAACGGATCAAATCAAATAGTAATTCAAAAAGTCAGGGCTTTTTAAAAAATTTTGAGAATTTTTTTTAGATTCAAAAATTCTATGTATGACTGTTGATAGTACAACTTAAGCTTTTTTACGATAAAAAATTATCTGAGTTATAGCATTTACAAAACTTAAAAAATCAATCGATAATTAAAATTTTTAACCAAAGAACGGACGGTTTGAAAGAAGTAGAGAGAAGAAAAACATTGCTTTTTGAAAGGCCTACAACATTTCCTTAACAACTTTTCGAATATAATTGAACACTCGAAAATTCATATTTTTATTGCACAAAAAATAAGGAACAATAAAAAAATAATGTTGTGTTCAAACTATGTATGATACATATGACTAAAGATGCGTGAATCAAAATTGTGCTCCCAAAAAAGATTTACAAACTTATTATCACTCACTTTTTGATAGGATATGCAGTGTTAGTTTTATTCATAAAAAACAATAATAATAAACAATTGAATGTTTGGACAAACAACACAAGCTACGAAAGACATTCAACAAAAGCTGTTTAACCAAAAATTGGTGTATATTTTGGAAATTAATTCTTTTAACTGAAATTTTAACTATTTCGTTGAAAATAGAATTGATTGGTTGTAAATCAACTTTTTTGTTAAACATAAATATTCTCGAGTTTTTTATTTTTATTTAAAATCTGGTTTGTTGAAATAAACTACAAAATTTTACATTGAAAATGAATCGTTTTAAGTTAAAAATTTAACTCTTTGGTTAATGCAGCAGCGTAATCAACAATTTTTGAGACCACTTTTTTCTGAATTTAAAAAGTCGAGAAAAGAAAAACATTTCTTTTTGAAAGCCCTACAAGACCATCATAACAAATTTTTGGATTTTCTTCAAAAATCGAAAATTCACATTTTTATTGCACAACAAATAATGAAAAATAAAGAATTCCATTTTGTGGACCAACTTTGTAGGATAAAAAAAAGATGAATCAACAAAAATTGTTATCCTAAAAAACATCTACAATTTCGTGAAGGAACACTTCTTGATAGGACGCGTACTTTTGGTTTTAATCGTGAAAAATAACGTTGCAAGAAAAAAATAAAATAAATGTGTGGAAAAACAACGAACGTTTCGAGAAAAAAAAGAAGATTTAACAAAACCTGTTTACAAATTTCGGTCGGAAATCGAGCGCGCAGCGCGAGTCTCATGATGAGAATGTGTACTTCAAAGCCTACAGAGCTTCGAGAAACTTAATCTTTGACTATACTTAATTTAGTAGACAATTCAGAATATGAAGACGCATATAAATACTGTTATCTAAAAGAGATCTTTTTGATGAAGTTTTTTTCAAGCATTCCAAATGCAAAGAATAAATGTACGAGCGCAAAGCGCGAGAATCAACCGTCGCGCGCCCTAGGCGCGCTCAAACTTGCGTAATTTTATAATTTTGTAATTTTTATGTAATTATAAATAATATTCGGACGATATGCAGTCGTATGATGATGAATGGATACTTTTTAAAACAATTAAATAATTTTATATCATTTTTAGAATAAACTCCGTCATTTTCGTACGCAAGCGGTTTGCCAGTACTGCCCCAGTACTGCGCCAGTGCTGGCACGTCAGTACCGCTAAATATTACAAGATAGTACTGGCACAGTACTGGACCAGTACAACCAGCCAGTACTGGAACTCCAGCAGTCTGTACTGGGCCAGTACTGGGCCGGTGGTTAATTTCTACCTGGGATGGCGATTTCAAAATTTAGAAAAAAGAGATAAATGTGTTTGAAAATCTCTACCTGGGGGGTTTTGAGGTCGCTGATTATGAATCTTGAGTCAGAAGATTGAAATTTTCAATGCTAGATAGCAGATTCAAGATTGCGATTTCGACATTTTAAATAAAGAGATGTATGAGCTTGAAACTTTTTTCTCGGGGTTTTTTGATATCGCTGATTACGAATTGGAAGCCAGAATTTACAAATATTCAAATTCAGGATAGCAGATTCAAGATGACGGTTTTAAAATTTTGAAAAAAATATATATGAGCTTCCAAATCTGTACTTAGGGGTTTTTGGGGTCGCAGATTGTGATTGCTGATCTGCGATTATATTCTCGTAGTTCTTCAAAATGAATCTCATATCTAAGCGACTGATTTTAATTTTAATTTAGTAATTTGACATGCTTAAGCAGCGTCTCCAAAAACCCCGCGTGTAGATTTTCAAGCTCGTAAATCTCTTTTTTCAAAATTTCAGAACCGGCATATTGAATCCACCATCTTGAATTTTAATATTCATAATTTCTGAATTTCGGTGCGCAATCAGCAACTGTCAAACCCCCATTATACCAATTTTAAACAGATTCACGTTTCTTTGCATACTTTCCGCCATATTGGATCCGCCAATGATTGTGAATTCTCTGTTGTTAAAGCTTCTTCGGTTGCATCGATCACATTCTCATCACATATCTCGCAATTCGCACTCGAGTTTGTCCCTGCATTTGTATATAATTTTCATGAATGTATATTATTACAATTCATAACATGAATTAACATTAAAACAGAAATAGTTACATTGTCTACCTAAAAAATTGTAATTCCATAACAAAAAAATGTGTAATTGAAGATTTTATTGCAATTTCTGTCGATTTTTCATAGATAAAATTTGTTTAATTTCAATGTAATTCTTACTATCTAAACGTTACACATAGGGTCTACACATCAGCCTTACATTGATTAAACTTCTTAATTATATCCCTAACTAAAAAAGTTGTTCTTCATGGAATTTTATAAATGCTATAACTTTGTTCAGTTTTGGTTTTATCAAAATAAGTCATCATTATAAATTGTTCGTCTTTTTGAATACTATGAATATCCATACAGAGAATTAGTGAATATTAAAGAAAGTATTTTTTAAGCGATCGTGCTCCTAGACAGAAAGGCACATGCATGCATACATATATCCACACACACATACATAGATACACACATACATCCATACATACGTACATATATACATACATGCACACACATACATACATCCATACATCTATATCATACATATATACAATGCGCCAGGTGTTTAATAAAACCGCCTTATGAGCTGCTGCCAATACCCTGCTGACTCCTAAATGTTCAAGATGTTCAGTGCACCTTGCGTGCACATTTCCCGTACCCAAAATCGCAATGGGATGAATGGATGCATGAATCATATTCCTCCATATGGCCTTTACTTCATGCCTTAACTCGCTATACTTGTGGATCTTGGTTGTACAGGTTGACTGCAAATTTCGGTTAAGCGGACAAGCAATGTCGATGATATAGACTCTTCCACCTTTTTTTTCCGCCGCATCACAATGTCAGGTCGATTGGCTCAGATGTTATGATCCGTTTGGATAGTAACATCCCAATATAAGATATAATCTTCGTTTTCTAAAACGGGCATTGGAATGTATCTAGAGAAGGGCATCCATTCGTTTAAGAATCCTAGGTTTAGGGCAAGTTGTTGATGTATAATGCCCGCTACACCATTATGTCTATGCGTATATTCTCTCTGAGCCATTGCGCGACAGCCATCAATAATGTGCTCGATGAATTCGTTGGTATCTCCACATAATCGGCACCTATCAACAATGTTTTGATGTAACACGTGTTTGCGATAATTCCTGGTGTTGACAACCTTGTCCTATATTGCAATGACGAATCCTTCCGTCTCTGGATACAGAACACCCTTTCTTATCCAAATATTAGATGCCTCACTATCCACTTCACTTTGATCTAACGTGTTGGGGTGCTTGCCATGGGTGGCTTTCTGCCTCCATTGTATTTGTAATTCCTCTATGGTTTCTGCCCGGATATTCAAGGCCCCATCTGAGGACAAATTTAAGAGCGTGTATTCAAGGTCCGCTTAACAGATGGTTCTGTAAAGCGCAACATTTCGTTTGCTGTTAAAATAGTCTCGCAACTGTATAACTTGTTACTCACACAGTTTTTTGACATCTACAACGCCCGAACCCCCAAAATGTCGTGGTAGAACTACCTTTTTAATCGCTGAATTTCTGTGGTGCATTCGGTGCTTCGTCATTTCTACGCGAACAATTCTGTTTAACTTTTCAAGGTCGGTGTTAGATCATTTTATGAGGCCGAAGGAATACGTGAGGACAGGTATGGCATGTGTGTTGATCGCTCTGATTTTGTTTGACGAGTTGAGAAAACTCTTCATAATTAATCTGAGTCTCGTAGTAAAGGCAGTCATTAAGCCTGTCTTAACTATCGTATGTTGAATACCCTTAGATTCAAGAATACCCAGATATTTATATGATTCGCCTGCAGCCATTGCCTCAATGTCATTTTCGAACTTGTTCCCCAACTCTGCGGTCCCTAATTCTCCTCTGAATAAATATACTGTTCTACATTTATCTAGTCCGAATTCCACTTGGACATCATTAGAAAACTGCTGTATGACATCGATCACTTTCTGCAGTTTCTGGGCTGAAGTAGCGTACAGCTTCAGGTCATTTATGTAAAGAAGATGGGTCACTTGATGACCATCCTCATTATGATGAATTCTGAACCCATGAAACACGCTGTTTAGTGTTTTTCTCAATGGATTCTATGCTAAACAGAACCATAGTGCGCTGAAGGAGTCTCCTTGAAATATACCCGTCGTAAAGCGTATTGATGCGGAACGGAAGGAAACGCTTGCTTGTAGTCAACGTATGCCATGTGTAAGTTCCTTTTATGCTTACAAGCTTAAGTCATGGCAACAGCGGCTATAGTGACTAGATCTCTACAGCCTCGTGAGTTTTTACAACATCCTTTTTGTTCTTCTGTAAGAATGTCATTCTTGTCACCATGAGAATATACCTTATCTGCAATGATAGCTGTAAGACTTTTATAAATTGTTGGAAGACAGGCTATCGGTCGAAAGTGAGATGGGTTTTGAGCGTCTGGTTTTTTCGGTATCATATACGTAGTACCTTGGAGCATAAAACCTGGCATTAAATCTGGGTGTTCGATGATCTTCTGAAAACACCTTGCCAACGCAATATGCACACTCGTCAGGTACTTGTACCAGAAGTTGTGCACCATGTACGGACCTGGAGCTTTCCAATTACTTGCCCTCTTCAAAACAACTGAAACATCCAAAGCTGTGGTGTTTGTCAGATGCATTTCTGGGCTATTGCTTGCACTTGCTTCCTCCAGTTTGAACCACGCAGTGTCCAAATTGCATCTGTTCATTTTTCCCCAAACGCCCGACCAGTAGTTAGTCTTATCTTCTGATTGAGGGACTTCGGTGCCTTGGTGGTTATTTGGCTTTACTCTCAGTTCACGATAGAACCTTCTTTCATTTATCTGAAAGTTTTGTATTGTTGCCTTCGTGCATTACTTTTCTTGTACCGACGCAGTCTGGCAGTAAAAACATCAAGTCTCTGTCGTTGAGAGTCTAAAATTTCATTCAATATTTCTGATGTTACAGTCTCGTTGTGCCGAGGGTGGATGATTTTAGTAACATGGTTCATCAGCTTTCTGGTTCTCTTTCCTTTTTTATATTGAGTTAATCGACCCAATCTGCACCTTACTTTGCTGACATCCATATCCAACCTGATCTTCCATGGTGGATCTCCATCCCTTGCTGGGACAAAAACTGCATTTGTGGGCCTACTTTTCCGGCCCAACATTCTAACGGTTGCCACATTGCACAGTATACTAGAGTTTGCACCTCTAACGCAGTTTGTGCTATGTTCAAATACGTAGGTAAAACCTTGCTGTCGAGATGAGCTATTAGTGCAGGCAGATAATTTGTGATGTCTATTTTAGGCAGAGAATGCCTTAGGGTTGGATCAACATATCTGAACTCTTGTAAATCATGGCCAAAATTCCTTTCCAAGTGCTGTAGTTTTTCTGAGATTTCCCTATCTACATCATCGTTAGTAATATCCGGATGTGGTTCTAATGGATACGGTGCATGATGTTCATTATTCCTAGCACCTACGCCTTCAGCATCAACCAAGTCTTGATTATCCACATCTTCCAAGGCGAGCTCATCAATAGGAAGCTGCAGTTCCACTTCCATTCTGATACGAGGGTAGTTCAATAAGTCCTTAGAATGACCAACAGATGGCGCGCGAATCGCTCCAAATCATCTGTTTTCAGTCAGCACCACTCCCGACTAGA
>NC_046661.1:23541823-23550157 GCF_010883055.1 Belonocnema kinseyi
AACTTGAAAAAATGGCTCGGTGGACAGAGATTTCCAGACAACGAAGACGTCATTGCCTCTGTAAGTACTTATTTTGAGGAACTTCCGAAAACGCACTTTTCTAAAGGATTAAAAAAAATTGAAAAGCGATTGACCAAGTGTATAGAGCTCCAAGGAGATTATGTGGAAAAATAAAAAAAAATTTACCCAAAAAAAATTGTTTTTATACTTCATTCTAAGGACTTATTGAACTACCCTCGTAGCAGCTATTTCAATAGCCGATAGCAGTCTGTTTAAAGATATTGAGCGTTTTTGATTTGCCAGATTCTGCTCATTTATTTTCGTGGTTAGCTCTGGGTATTTATGTAAGAAGTGTCTATGATGTTCTCTCCTCACACTTTCCCCACATTTCTCTGCCAAAAAATAAAGGCGCATAACATCTCTGTTCATATGGTATGTCCATTTTCGTCGCTTTTTTGGTTGCTAGACCTCTGCTTCTGCCTCTGGTTGTATAAAGTCATCCACCTCTGGAGGATGTGGTGGTGTTGGATCATCAATTGGTTGAGGAAGAACATCAATTGCTCCTGCTTGACCGTTTGTCGCGGCTTTCTCTAACTGATGTTCATTGCCGTCGTTTTACCACGCCAAATCAACCTGTTGTTTAATCTTCATTGCTCGGGCTTCTGTAACATGTAGATTAGTCCTGATGTCTATCACCTTAGCGATAAGATCTCTTAGTACGACCTTTTGTATATTAGGATACTTTGCAGCAAATTCTGTTCTTAAATGGTATCCCAATTGATGCTCTCCCACGATCTTCTTGATCAGCTGTTTGATTAGTGAGATCTGCCTGACCATCTCGCAGCTCACCATTGCCACCATCCCGCATGCTGTGGCCCCCAGCGGTGGCTTCATGGGCGACCCGACGATCCTCGGGAAGCGACAAGCGTTTCAAAATCTTTAATATATTCTCCATTTTTCATTTATGGGTTTTTGTGTTCTACTTAGTCCCTCTCCTCTTCGTTATCAGCCTATTTGGCATGGGAAACCCTGTCAGTAGCAATGCTACCTCCAACATTGCCGTCAAAGTCACGAGAGGTGAGCTCAAGCCCTACCGCGACATCAACGCGGAACACCTTCGGTAGGGTTATTATTATTATTAATATATTTTCCATTTTTCATTGATAGGTTTTGGTGTTCTACTCAGTCCCTCTCCTCTTCGTTATCAGGCTATTTGGCATGGGAAACCCTGTCAGTAGAAATGCTACCTCCATCATTGCCGTCAAAGTCATGAGAGGAGAGCTCCAGCCCTACCGCGACATCAACGCGGAACACATTCGGTAGGGGGAACACCTTCGGTAGGGAGGAACATCTTCGGTAGTACAGTAATAATTTATTATTATTATTATTATTATTACACCATTAAGCCATTTCCCTCTCGGGCTGGCGTGACTCACTCGGTAGGGGAAAGGTGTTGTGTGTGGAAGGGATAGATATTTTTCAGATTGATCCAGAATTCTCGTGCTATTTAAGTAAATAACACGTTCGTTCCGCATGACTGCTCCGACCCATGTTGCTGATCAATTTCTCCAGCAATCACCCAAGCGAAGAACCTCACGAAGTCGGTATGTAAGGATCCCCACTTGGGTCCATTAGTGTCCAAGGTGTTTTTTTTTTTTTCAGGCGTCAATAACTCTGCTGACACTCTTTTTATTAACTATTTGCCGCCATACTTCCCTATCCTGGCATACTTCTATAGCTTCTTTTATGTCCATGCATTTTTTCATGCAGGCTCTCGTGTTTCTGTGTCTTCCTATGTCTCTTCTAACTAGGGTCTCATTCACACATTCTAACTATTCTTTCCGCGGTCTACCTCTGGGCACGATGCCATTCACTTTACCTTGATACACTTGTTTCGTTAGTCGTTCATTTGGCAATCTCTCAACATGTCCGAACCATCTTAACCGATTTCTTTCCCATGTGTCTGCTAGCGTCTCTTCTGCACCACATTCTTTTAGAATTATCTCGTTACTTACTTTGTCCATCAGGGGTTTCGCGCATATTATGCGCATGAATCTCATGTCAATTGCGTTAATTTTACACTTATCTTTTTCTTGATAAGTTCATGTCTCGCTACCGTATAGTACAGTCGGTACAAATATAGAATTATGTATTGCAATTTTAGCTTTATTTGATATATTTTAACTTCTGATAAGGGCACCTGCTCTACCAATAACCTTCTTACCTTCGTTTATGCGTTTATCTAATTCCTCATCTATCTTCTCGTCCCTCGTAAATAAGATACCAAGGTATATGAGCTTATCAACTTGTTAAATTCTCTCATCATTTAATAAAATTTTGCATAGTGTTTTCTCACTCTTTCCTTCAAACACCATAGTTTTTGTTTTATTTGCGTTAATTTTGAGGCCCATGCTCTTCACGCTTGCATTTAGTTTATTCAACATTCTTTGTAAGTCTTCGATAGACTCTGCCATAAGAACCTTATCATCTGCGAACGCTAACCCACGTACCTTTACTATTTCGAGATCCACACCCTCTTCGTCAAAGACAGCCATTCTTAAACACTTGTCCATAAATAATAGAAATTACCATGAAGACATAACGTATCCTTGTCTAACTCCTTGCTAAATATTTGATCCGTACATGACCTTCCTAGCATAAACCCATTTTGCACTTTCCAAATCTTTGCTTCTGTTATTTTCATTACCCTACGAATAAGTATTTTTGAATATATTTTACTTGCGGTGCTTAATAAGCTAATCCCTCTGTAATTATTGCACTCGCTTCTATCTCCCTTTTTCTAGTATATTGGTACGATAATCGCTTTTTTCATATACCATTTCCCGCCTACTATTTCTCATGTTTACAAGTTCAGTACTTTTGTTTCCTTTCATTTTTTTATAAAGTAGTTTCCTGCTTCCTACAAAGTCGTTTTGTATTTTCATCTCTTCTTCTGCTCTTATTCTATCTTTACTTTCTTTAACTAATCGTTTGAGTATCCTGTTTTCGCGTCTATAATCATTTCTACATCTATTTCTTTCCTCATTGCTAAGATCTGCGATGTTCAAAGTTTTCTTGTGCGCTTCTCTCTTTGCTTTTTGGGCATCCTGAATTTCATCATCCCACCAAGCATCACCAGACATTCTTCCTACAACTGCGGTACCACACACTTCGATCGTATATCTAACAAGGATATCCCGTAAAATTGTCCAGGCGCCCTCTATATCTTTGTTTTTTATACGGTCCTTCCATGTTGCCCTATCTATGCTTTCGATTATCTTCTTCTGGAAATCTATTCGCACATCCGGTTTCTGTAGATTCTCAATTTTGATTCGCGTTTGTTTTGCTTTCTTGGTTCTCTTTTTTCTCCATCCCCGACCTAAGTTAATTTTTGAGATCAGAAGGTAATGATCAGTAGCGCATTCAGGACCCCTCATGACCCTTGTATCTTTGACTAACTCTCTTAGTCTTTCATTCGCAACAACAAAGTCAATTATACTGCGGCTATTTTCTTTAGACCAGGTATACATGTAGATTATTTTATGCCTAAGCCAAGTATTTGTAATAAACAGACCCCTTTCTAAGCATAGACCAACTAATTTATCTCCGTTATAGTTTGTTCTTGGATCCCCAAAGTTACCTAATACTCTTTCTATACATAAGTACATACATACAGACAGACGTACATACCCATTCGTAAAAGCCTGTTTTTCGAGTTCATAGTATCTTAAAACGTGGAAATTTAACAAAAAAGGGGAAGGTCGAATTTGATACAAATCTTACACCTTCTTTGATGAGAATGTAAAAATAGGAGTCCTGCCATAATTTGGTTTAATGAAACGATGTAGAATTTTTGAAACGTCTGACTTCGTGAGAAATTTGAATTTCAAGTTATGAGCATAGTAATTTGAATTAATAAAACCAAAACCGTAAGTGCAATATAAATGAGTGGAAAAAAATTTTTTTAGGACATTTTAAAAGATACGATTACTCTTGAAGACTTTTTCTGGTATTTTGCGTCCCTTGGTTCAATGTTTTAATTTTGTATTTTTAAATAGTATTTGAAATAAATAATACCAAAATGTGAAGTATTATCTATAAATGGCCAAACGAAATTTTTTAAGACACTATTAGAAGCTGCAATTCTTCGTTGAAACTTTTTTCCGCATCTGACGTTGTTGTGCTAAAGATTTGAATTTTATTTTTATTTTCTAGTATTTTCGATAAATAAAATCGAAATTAAAAGTTCTATCAAGAAATGGTTCGAAAAAATACCATCAGACTTTTAGAAGCTATAATGACGTCCTGAGGCTTATTCCTTATTCGTCGTTTTTCTTAAAACTAGAATTTCAGACTTACTCGTCCTCGATGCATAAAACGTAAAATACGTGTTATGTAAAAAGGACTTAAAACAAAAATTGTAGATATTTTAAAGGGCTTGAATTCTACTTCCATCCTGCTTTTACATATCTATCCCCTAGTAGAAAATTCTTCTGGCTGTCTAATGTCAGATTTCGCCCAGATCTGGCGAGGTCTAGGCCGTTTAGTCATGACAGTTCAGTGTGGCCCAGATGTGAGACTTGTCCGCAATCCATACTATAGACATTTTTAAGTGTCCATTAGCCAAACTTTTTTGAACCCTTTTCAAAAAACTGGCAGGTTGTCTAAAATTATACAAAATAAGAAATTATCACAATTAAACATCGATTTTTTTCCTAAGAATTACATTTGATATTCATAATCGTTGTAAACTAGTCCAAAATAACTAAAAAGTAACAAGTTACAGGAAAGTTTAAAATAAATATTTATGAAAAGAATTGCCGTCGTAACAAATTTTATATGCTCATTAAAAATTACATTTTATGTCATTATCGAAAGTTGTATAACGGTCAAAAGAGCGAAAACATAATATTACACGAAGAAAAATTATTCAAAATAGGAGACAAAAAAAATTGTTGAAATTTTTAAATTGAAGAACAATGTTTAAAAAAAATGTTTAAACAAGTTTTTTGAGAAAAATTGTTTGTAAAAAATGTTTGGAAAAAAAGTTTTGATGGAAAATAAAAAAAATTTTAGACGAAAAATTGTCTTCCAAATAATGTTGAAAAAATATTTGTTTACAAATAAATTTTAAAAAATAGTGTAAAAATTTGTTTATTCAAATAATGTAAAAAATTTTGACGCTAATGCTTCGAAACCTCAAGAATCTTAATTAATTTGAATTATTAATTTATAAATGATTTTACTTATAAATATAAATAATGGTTTGAATAAATGGTTTAAACATTTTTTTTGAGTTGTGGCTTATCAGGTTGGTCTTTTCATTCAATTTCAATTCTGTAGGTTCAGAATATAAACTATAGAGTAATAGTTGAGACTCCCGGCTGCTAAGCAATAGATTCAGGTATAAATGTAGGTTCGAAACACTGTAGCGTTGGAAATTTTATTTGTAATATAATGTTTAAAAATTTAACATTTGTATTTATTATAAGCAGAACCAATAAACATCTAAAGATAAAATCTTGCGATCAATTATAATTTATTTATTTGAATAGCCTTTTTGTTATATCTTTGAGAGTATAGCAATAGTAGGTGTTAAGATTAAACCAAAAATTTGAAATTTACACTTTTGCAATCATACTGGTGTGCAGTACCGTTCCATACCACAAGCCAGTATAGAGGAGCGTTACAAGCCAGTACTAGTACTCCGGTAATCTTTACTGGACCGTTCCTGCACCACTGGCGTTTTAGGTATTTTTACTTCAACCACCAGCCAACTTCACTTCGTTGAATATAAGCTAAAGGAAAAAGAATAGACCAAATACATGAAACGAAACTTTATTTTTGTGATATCTTCATGATAAATAGTAATTACTATCAATTTATTATGTCATGAAATACTTCTTAAAAAATAAAAACTATTTTTCAAATACACTTATATAGCAAAAATGATTTTTTATGAAGATATTAGCAAAATAGAGCAAACATGGACCGAATCCCATGTATTTGCTCTATTGCTTTCGCCTCAGCATTTAACGAAGTGAAGTTAGCAGATGGTTGAAGTGAAAATACCTAATTTCATCCTGAGACCAGCGGCTGAATAGCGACTGGCTAGACCGCCTGACCACAAAATTTACAACAGTGCTATGGGTCAGGCCAGCTGCAGACCAGACCGTCTGATCTGCACCAGATTAGAGTCTAGATGCACTAGTATCCGGTTGCCCAACGCCAGAAAATTTTTCCCTTCGTCGTCTGGCGTAAAAACGGAATATTCCATTTTTGAATACCATTTGCGATCGATCAAACCATAACCACTGGCCAATAAATGCTTGTTAACAAAATTGTTCTCTTTTTATTACCTACAAGAAAGTATGCCAAAGCTCGATTTGATACTGTCATTTTTTTTCTCATCGTGTTTACTGACGAGCGAACGGACAGACAGACTGACGCCATCGCCAAACCTGATTTTTCCCTCCAAGAGTCTCGAAGGGACCCGTTCATTTTTCGGAACGGTAAAACCCAGGAATAGCAAAAAGTCAAATATTTAAAACTCTGGAAAGGTATTTATTCGGAAACCAAAGAAGTGGCATGGGTAAAAATTCAAACGCGTTGAAATTATGAGGTTGAATAGGAAAAGGAAAAATTTGGAAAGTGGAAAAATTCGGAATTTTTAATAAATGTACCTATTAGCAGGTGTATAATTGTTTATTTATGGTTGCAAACAAATATTTATTACAGTAAATCTACATATCATATCATAATAAATTTATGTTGTACGTTGTAAATTGTTTTTATATTATATAATATTAAAAAATAATTATTCTTTCGTGACAAATTCAAAATGACGGATAAAATAATTTATTATGATACATTTAAATTTACTGTGATAAGTATTTGTTTGCTACCATAAATAAAAAATTACACATCTGATCATAGGTACATTTATTTACTATTCCGAATTTTTCTATTTTTCGAATTTTTCTTCTGCGTATATTTACTTATTCCTAATTGTTCCTCCTCCTACTTTTAACGTTTCCGAATTTTTACCCATTCCGCTTCTTTGGTTTTCTAACAAATACCATTTAGAGTTTGGGTTTTTTGATTTATTCTTCTTTCCGACTTTTTTTATTCCTCAGTTTTACCATTAACCCGTTCTGAAATTGTACCTTTCTTAATTTTTATCCGTTCTAAAAAATGAACGGTTCCCGACTTGAAACATGGAGATGCGTTGAAAAACTGTGGTGTACAATTTCAGAAAATTCAAATACTTTCTCAACCATAAATGATGAGAATGTAATAAATTATAACAAATGTGTATCTTAATTTTATTTTTCACGACGAAGACAAATACTACGCATCCTATCAAAAAATGATCAATAGCAAATTTGTAGCTCTTTTTGGTTAAACAACTTTGAACTATTTATTTTACGAATAAAACAAAAACTATGTATCTTCAGAAAGTGAGTTATTAAAATTTGTAGATCCTTTTTAGAACACAATTTTTGTCTGTTTATATTTATTCGTATGTTGCATACTTTGAGAAGAAAATGGCATTTTTTTGTGCGATTAAAATTTGAAAGTTTCGTTTTTCAAGAAAATTCAACAAGTTTTCATGATAATCTCGTGGGCTTTCAAAAATGAACGGTTGTCTGTTCTGGAATTTTTTTACATCGGGCGCGATTTGTCTTACACTGTTTGAATTTCTATTAAAAATGGCTAGTTTACGAAACCGAATCTTCTTTTAGGACCTGAAAAAGTGTCACAAAGCTAGACTTGATCCGTTCATTTTTTCAAGAGTTATCGTGTTTACAGACGGACAGACAGACAAACGCTCCCGAATAAAAATGCTTAGACTTGAGTTCGACTTGAATTTCCCCCAATCAAGATATGCTGAAGTCGAAAAGGTCGACTTGAGCATGTCTCAGTTTTGAGACGAAGCCAGACTTCAATTTATGTCTTGGAGACAGGGTTCTATATCTTGATGACATAAATTTATCTCTTGAGCCAAATTTTTATGACTCCAACACGAGCGGTCTTGTATATTTTTATACAATATTTATGTTTAATCAACTTATTCACGGATTTTTATTTTGTATTTTACTTCTTTGACGATGATACCGAAAATTGTGTTTGTTTTTTCGTATTTCTAATGGCTTAGGAGATCCTTCTAGAAAGTTACAATTTTTATATTTTGAAAGAAAATTATTAAGTGTTAAACCCGTTCAGACTCACAGACATTCCCGATGATAGCTGCAGGGCGTGCCATGCACACCCCGAGCATTTAGCTCACATACTATCTAGTTGTCCAACACAGGCGGGAACGACCTACATTCA
>NC_046661.1:23550257-23557627 GCF_010883055.1 Belonocnema kinseyi
CGATTTTTTGAAAAAAATATCAATTTATCACGTTTATTGTCCACTTACGCCGACTAGGAGTTGTTTTTTGAAAAAATTGACTTAAAATTCGTGATCAGCGACATCAAGAACCCCCAGTAAAGTATTTTCAATGTTTATAAATCGGTTTAAAATCGTAAAACTTGATTTTAATGTCATTTTAATGTCATTTGAAGCAAATTTTCACTTTTCGCGATTTTCTGCCTTTTCATCGCCGTATGCAGGGTTGAAATTTTTGTAAAAAAAAAATCAAAACATGGTTTTCGATGTATTTTTTCCCGTAGAATTCGATTCTGAAGTCAAAAAAAATAAAATTTTTCCTTATTTTTTTTTTATTTAAAAAAAAACCATGAAAAAACCGTAAAAAATGAGGTTTTTCGAGCAAAACCCCATAAAAAAGTAGCTGGACCCTACTTTTTTATTGCAAATTCGGATTCAGCTTCGAAAAATACATAAGAATATATACGTCTGGTCAATTGCACAGGCACTTTTGTTTTTTTTGTGGGCCTGTGTTATTAATGAAATAATATTATTTTTCTTGATTACATACAAATCTAAGATATAGATTTTGCAGTTAAAAATGATTAAAGCATTAAAATTAACGTTTTAGCTTTCATTTCTAATTTACATATTTCCATTATCCTAGGGCATATTTCCAAGCTTAAAAGTGGACCTAGCATCGAGCCACGGGAGATCATTCATGGGCATTAATTTACAGTACATTAAAGATGCAAAATTAACACTGAGAACGCTCGCGGTACAAGAATGTACAAAAAGCCACACGAGCGATAATTTGCTTATCTTGATTAAGGGCGTGTTGGCGGAATATGAAATTAGGATTGAAGATTTATCATTTATTATCATTTATTATCACTTCCGATAATGCCTCTAACATGATTAAGTTATGCAGAATAATCAAAGAGGCACAAAAAAATGTAAATGAAGGTGAAATGCTTTTTGAAGTTATTGAGTATCCTGACAACATTAATGAAAACGAAGAAGCCGATGAAAGAAGTGAAACACTAATCGAATATGAAACGGATAATGCTGTCAATATTTTAATTAACAGTAAAATGCAGACCATATTTCGGGATTTGGTGGACCGAAATGTGCTAACGATTATATGCATTCGCTGTGCAGCCCACTCATTACAATTAGAGATCGACGATGCTCTCGCGAGAATCATAGCCAATGAGTTTTTTGTAAGAGTGCGAGACACAGTAATAATATTAAGGACTGAAAAAGTAGCTTCAGCAATCCGAGATGCCAATATGAATGCCATTAAAGCCATGTTGGACAATGACACGCGTTTGGATTCAACTCTGGATATTTTGATATCTGTTAAAAGGCTGAAGACGTATGTCAAGCTTTTAAAAAAGTCAAAGATAACCAAAGATGATTGGATCCTGGTAGATGAATACATCAGCGCACTGACACCAGCTAAAATCGCAAGGAAGGATTTGCAGAAAGCGAGCATTCTGCGTTCAGATTTTTATCTAGTATGGGTAAAATGCCTAAAACAAACAGCGGCAGTCGACTCAGAGTTAAGTCGAGCAATCCTGACATCCATGAAGGCAAGAGGAGGACAACTTCTCGACAACCAGGCCTTATTAGCTTCTATTATTTACCTAGATCCTAGGTGCAATGCCACCCTCACCAGGAAGTCTGCAGAGGAAGCAGAGAAACTTCTAGTCGACCTGTGGAAGAAGCTGCAGTTGCGCAGACAGCAGCCAAATGAGCCAGCTTTCGAAGCTTCTGCAATTCCTTTAGAAAGAATGGAGGAAGAGTATGAATATGTCGAAGAATCGGCATACATGAAGAAACAACGAGAAGAGGACGTGAATGAGATGAGGGACATCTCACCTATTCTGAAGTCATTCCTGAAGCAGCGAAGTTTAATAAAAAAAGGGGACAACCTTATTGGAATTTTGGAATAGTGTGCGATTTTCTGAGCCTCAACTTTATGAGCTAGCGATGATAGTTCAAGCTGCGGCAGCTACGCAAGTAAGCGTTGAGCGTCTATTTTCTGGAATGCGATTTATATTTTCTACGCTGCGGGCAAACCTGAAAGGTCACAGGATAAATGACATAATGGTCATTAGGTGTAATGCGGATCTGATGAGCTTTCAAAAAGCTCAATCAAAAAAACGGAGGAAAACGGTAGAAAGTGTTCTTTCAGCTCCAGTGGAAGAAGATGCCTTGATGCCGAATGAAACGAGCAATTTGGAACAGCTGAACATTAATGACATGAGTTTTAGCTTAGCCATTTCTGACTCTCATTAGGCATATTAAAATTCACATATGGAGCCTCCATTCTATATAAGTCTATATGCCAACAACGCTGTGTATGAAAATATACGCTGTGTATAAACATAGGGAATAGTCTCATACAGGGCGTTGTCAGCACATAGACTCATATTAAATAGAGGCGTCGAAATTTCAATTATGGGTGCTGTTTTTTAGTGGGCAAAAAAATCCACACTACCGAGAAGTGCAGACTCTTCCCGTGATCTTGCTTAAGATTTCTCACCATGCTACTAAAACAAAAAAAAAACAAAAAAAACGTGTATAACATGTGACATAATAATTTTGTATTCAATTTTAAATGTGGAAGTTTCGTTAATGAAACTTTATCTTAATAAATCTACATTTTTTTTCTAATTAAAATAAAATCTTTTTAAATTATAAATGTCTTGTTAAATCTTATAACAACCAACATATCTGCATACATTTCTGGATTCTTTTTTTAACGATTCTGGAAGTATTTAACATAATTGGAAATATTACACAGAATTCTATTTGAATTAATATTTCAAACAAGAAAATAAATTAAAAACTTTTCAGAAATTCTTCGGCTTTTTCTTATCATCGTTTCCAATTCTCCTTTCCCACTTTTAAATAATTTTCAATCTTTTTAAAACACTTAAATATCTCTTGCACATGTCTTTGTATTTTCCCCTTAATTAAGAATACATTTTTAAATTATAGGTCAACGCATCAACAACTGTAATTTGGCAATTGTGACTTCTCTTTTGTTAAAGCTCCTTCGGCTCTAACGAAAACATTCTCTACACGTGGCTCGATCTTCGCACTCAATTTTTTCCAGAATATTAACTTTTCTACATATATTCAACACTTTTATATCAAATTGATCGCACATGCATGTATCTACTTCGGCCTGGGATTGCTTATCCAGTTATTGTAAAACTAATTGAAAATGATATTTATCATTATGACTTTAATATTATTTTCTTATTTTGCATTTAACTTTATTCTCAGCTAGCATGAACAACACACAATTTCAATCAATTTATATAATTACTTTTTGTCATATATGCAATGGTATTTAAACATACATATTTCCATTTTCTTATTTTCATGATTAAAAAAAAGTTACATTCTATAAGAGAAAATAGAATTTTCTTATTCAAAGTTTTATTACAACTTGTGTCGTTTTTCTATGCATTTAATTTGTTCATTTTCAATCTTATTTTTTACGATTGAAGTAAAAAATACGCATCCTAGCAGAAAGTGATTTTATAACAAATTTGCAGATCTTTTTTGGTTTAACAACTTTTGTATTTTCGCTTTTTTCACCTCCCGCACGTTGTTTTTCCAAAAATTAAGTTTTTTGATTTTTAAACCTAGATTATATGCATAAAAGAAAATCTACATGTTCTATCGAAAAATTATTCTTAAAACATATTTCCTAGATTGTGTCGGCTATGAACAATTTAAATTAAAGTTTTTAATTCTATTTTTTACGCGATTAAAATCAAAACTGCGCGTTCATCGAAAAATAAATTATGACGAATTTGCAAGCTATTTATTGGTTGAACAACTTTTGACTAATTACATTATTTTCGTACCTTGTGTCGTTAATCCAAGCTTTTCTTTGTGTGAATAACTTTGGATATATAATTTTTTTCTAAGTTTTTGCCATTTGACGTAAATTTTTTGTTAATTTTTAATTTTTTACGAATAAAACAGGAACTACGTACCCTATAAAAAATGATCTACAAGAAATTTGCAGATATTTTTTGGTTGCATAATTTTCGTGTAAATTCATGTTTTTTTGCATCTTGCATAGGTTGACGGCAAAATTTTGGTGAATTTTGGTGAAAATTTTAAAACTCGTATGGGGGGGAGGCTAGAATCAACGTGGATATAGGTTGGTATTCCAGTATACTGGGTGTTCCAGTGGTCTTTATTCAGGTGGAAAGTCACTTTTGCAAGAAAATTCGAATTTTCAGCCAATTTATCGCTCCTTTTAGCCTCCTTGCTTTTAAAGACTAGTAATATATTTTTAAATCAAATATGTCTACAGGGAACGGGTTACGGGGGGGGGGGGGGGCAAAGGGCCTTCACAAGGGGGGAGGGGGAGGTAAAAAAGTGGCGAAAAATTATCCACGTGGTATATGGATGGCCCCTATGCACCCGAGTAAAAATCGACTTGAGCTCGAATTGGTTATGTCTTGAGTTGGACTCCAAGACATCGATCTCTGGCTGCGTCTCAAGACTGAGTCGAGACATAGGCCTTTTTCTTACTTTTATGGCCATGCCAGTTAAAACGGCGTTTACTTGTGTCAAGTCAAGCCTTGTCTTGGCTGAGTTTGGGTTTTTTGATTTATTCCTCTTTCCGACATTTTGGTATTCCTCAGTTTTGCCATTATGTATTATAACCCGTTCTGAAATTTTACCTTTCTTAATTTTTATCCGTTCCAAAAAATGAACGGATCCCGACTTGAAACATGGAGATGCGTTAAAAAACGGTGGTGTTCATTTTCAGAAAATTCAAATACTTTCTCAACCATAAATGATGAGAATGTAATAAATTATAACAAATATGTATTTCAATTTTATTTTTCACGACGAACACAAACACTACACATCCTATCAAAAAATGATCAATAGCAAATTTGTAGCTCTTTTTGGTTAAACAACTTTGAACTATTTATTTTCCTAATAAAACAAAAACTATGTATCTTCAGAAATTGAGTTTCGTTTTTCAAGAAAATTCAACAAGCCGAAAGCTGAATTGCACCTGGGTGAGGTGTCTAGAACGGTGATTCTGGGATACCGGGCGACCTCTCAGAGTACGCAGCGTTATCCTTGCATGCGGGGCTCTACAAGGATGGACGAACCCCTTTCCCTAGCTTCTCGTGGGAACAACAATGACAACACCAAACATAGTTGTAGTAAGTGCGGTTCAAAACAACAGAACGCGCAGGGCTCCCAGCAGCGGGTCGGCCAACAATACCGACCAATCTAGAGCTGGGGGAGCCAATGAAAATGGATTCTATGCGAGGAATCGGCGGGATCTCGCGACCTTTGGCTAGACGGAGCGTCTGAATCACGACTTGCTAGAGTGCTACGATGCCATGTCAGCGGAACGCCTATTCTACCGCAGCAAGAACAAGCCGGATAAAGAGAAAGAGAGGCGACACTAAGACCAACCGCGGGCAGGCACCCAATAGACGAAGAGCGATGCTTTACGACCCGGAGAAACATCAACACTAAGGTTTCTCTCAAGCCTAAAGATCTGGCTGAAATGGATGACGAGCTTCGTGGACACTTTTCCGGAAAATCCGACCTCTGGGCTATCAATTATTGTGTGTATAATGCAGCAAGAGCTTTAACCGATGCGAACCGTAAAACAAAACCAACGGTTGATCATACGACCAAAAGGCGAATGCATCAACTTACCATAACGATAGTCTGGGCAAGACAGTACGCGTCCCGCATTCAGCGTGTGATTGACTACATCACATCTGGCAGGAATTTTACCGTCAAGGTGCGAAGGTTCGCGTGCGAACTCTGGACCCGTTATCACACCCTTAACAAGTCAAAGCTGCTGACCATCAGGCAGCATATTGTTGAGAGAATACGGATACTATCTGACGCTAAGAGAGGTCTAGAGCTGAGGGAGAGGTGGGTCAGAGAAAATCAACAGTTTCTCTCTGACCCATCTCGACTCTTCCAAGACCCTCCAGTTACTGTCGAACACACACCCAAAACAGAGGAGGTCGAAGTGTTTTGACGAGAAGTCTACGAAGTTCAGTATAGATTGGACGAAGACTCAGAAAATATAAATAGCTTCAAGGAGTTATGTATTGCCCTCATAACACCTGATAAAGAATGCCCACCCATCACTACCGAGGAGGTGAAAAAAGTATTAGGAGGGATGAAGAACTATTCCGCACCGGGACCATATTGTATCAAAACCTTCTGGCGGAAGAAGTTTTCTTCAACCCATCAGCATTTGGCAGGTATTTTCACCTCATATTTGAAGTCGGAAGAGCCGATTCCAGTGTGGTTGGTGGAAAGGCGCACAATACTCCTGCCGAAAATAGGCAACTTAGCTGACCCGAAGAATTACAGGCCAATAACTTGTCTGAGCACACTTTATAAGATATTCACAGCTATCCTAAATGATAAGATTGTTCGGGCAATTGAACCTGTGTGGCAAGAAATGTATGAACAACGAGGCTCAAAGAAAGACGTAGCCGGATGTCGGGAGAACCTGCTCTTAAAGGTTCATTCGGAAATAGTTGGGAGCATAGAGAGATTGCTGCTGCTTCGGAAAACCTGATTTACTATCTCATCTACCTCTCTTTCTTTTCATTCTCCTTGGTTACGATGTTTTTGTCAGCTGGTGCCGAAAATTGGATAACGAACATGGTTCGCTTCTGGAAGTCAAGAAGGACCATGTCAGGCCTCGAGTGAGCAACAGAAACAATTGTCGAGAATATAAACTTCTAGTATATGCGGCACTTCCCATTCTCGACAATTGACTCGATTACCCTAGGAGCATTTAGAGGAGCGATATTAAGGTTAATGCCGTAAGAGTGACAGAGATGGTAATAAAGAACTTTTAGTGCCGTATTGTGCCTTTGAATGTAGGTCGTTCCCGCGTGAGTTGGACAACAATATAGTATGTGAGGTAAATGCTCGGGGTGTATAGCACGACCTGCAGCTACCATCGGGAAGAACTTGGCTCAAAATGTGGCGACGGTATGTTAAGGTGGAACTGACAACGTCTTGGCATACAAAAATGAAACCCTCCGTACCAGACTTCAATCCGTGCGATTTAAGGAAAGCAAACGTTACCTCATAAGACATTGACTGATCCTTCACACTTCTGTGGAAGATACCGTGCATTCTCTTATCGAGGAGCTGTTCGCGAAAGTTTTTCTCTTGTGCTTTCTTAATCCGAGCATTCAGGCAAGCATGCTTGTTGCAGATACTTTGTTCCTCGCCGACAGTTCGGAAGATCAAATCTGTCGGATAAGACATTTGTATCTCCTTCTGAGATTATCCTTTATAGATGTCACATCCTGAATGCGGCTCTG
>NC_046661.1:23557727-23559940 GCF_010883055.1 Belonocnema kinseyi
TTCCTCGCCGACAGTTCGGAAGATCAAATCTGTCGGATAAGACATTTGTATCTCCTTCTGAGATTATCCTTTATAGATGTCACATCCTGAATGCGGCTCTGTGGCACGCCCAGGTATGTATAAGTCTCTCCAGCGCAAAGATGTCGTATAGTGTTCCTATCGACGAGCTTAGGCTCTTCAGGGATGCCATTAAGTTTTCCTCGCTTCAAATAAACCTTGGCGCATTTGTCTAACCCAAATTCCATTCCACTTTCCTTAGTATATCGTTCGACAATCCATAGAGCTAGATGTAGTTGCTCTTTTTTTAGCATAGGACTTAAGATCGTCAATGTAAAATACATGAGTGACCTTGTACTTTCGATCTGCAGGTTCGCTGCACAAGTACCCGTCGGAATAGCGAAGTGCTAGAGATAGTGGCAATAATGTAAGGCAAAAGAGGAGTGGGCTCATGGTTTCGCCCTGCAAGACACCTCTCTGAAAGGTGAACTTGTTAGTTGTCACACGATTTTTTCAAGATGAGATAGTAAATCTGGTTTTCCAAAGCGGCATCAATCTCTCTATGCACCTAACTATTTGCGGATGAACCTTTAAGATTTCCAAAGGACAGATGATAAGTCTATGGGATGTCGAATCGAAAGCTTTCCGATAATCAATCCAGGCCATCGATAGGTCACACTGGTAGAATGCTGCATCTTTGCAGACACATCTATCGATGAGCAGGCTCTCCCGACTTCCGGCTGCGCCTTTCTTTGAGCCTCGTTGTTCATACATTTCTTGCCACACAGGTTCAATTGCCCGAACAATCCTATCATTTACGATAGCTGTGAATATCTTATAAAGCGTGTTCAGACAAGTTATTGGCCTGTAGTTCTTCGGGTCAGCTAAGTTGCCTATTTTCGGCAGGAGTATTGTGCTCCCTTTCACCAACCACTCTGGAATCGGCTCTTCCGACTTCAAATATGAGGTGAAAATACGGGCCAAATGCTGATGGGTTGAAGAAAGCTTCTTCCACCAGAAAGTTTTGATACAATCTGGTCCCGGTGCGGGATAGTTCTTCATCCCTCTTAATACTTTTTCCACCTCCTCGGTAGTGATGGGTGGGCATTCTTTATCAGGTGTTATGAGGGCAATACATAACTCCTTGAAGCTATTTATATTTTCTGAGTCTTCGTCAATTCTATGCTGAACTTCGTAGACTTCTCTCCAAAATACTTCGACTTCCTCTGGTTTGGGTGGGTGTTCGACAGTAACTAGAGGGTCTTGGAAGAGTCGAGGTTGGTTAGAGAGAAACTGTTGATTTTCTCTGACCAACCTCTCCCTCCGCTCTAGACTTCTCTTAGTGTCAGATAGTCTACGTATTCTCTCAACAATCTGCTGCCTAATGGTCAGCAGCTTTGACTTGTTAAGTATGTGATAACGGGTCCGGTGTTCGCGCGCGAATTTTCGAACCTTGGCGGTTTCGCAAACGTTGCTGCGAAAAGTGCGATAGCTCCGGGTGTTTCTCGCACCACAGAGCATGCAGCCGTACCATGTAACCTCGTTCACGGGCCACACACGCATCGTAGCACTCTAGCAAGTCGTGATTTAGTTGCTCCGTCCACCCAAAGGTCGCGAGATTCCGCCGATTCATCGCATTGAATCCATTTTCATTGGCTCCCCCAGCTCTAGATTGGTCGGCATTGTTGGCCGACCCAATGTCGGGAGCCCTGAGCGTTCTGTTGCTTTGAACCGCACTTACTACAACTATGTCTGTTGTTGTCATTGTTGTTCCCACGAGAAGCTAGGGAAAGGGGTTCGTCCATCCTTCTAGAGCCCCACATTCAAGGATAAGGCTGCGTACTCTGAGAGGTCGCCTGATATCCCAGAGTCACCGTTCTAGACACCTCACCCAGGTGCCATTCAGCTTTCGGCACGGTTTTCACACCTCCGCTTGGGGGCTAATTTCTTCGGGACCACCCCTGGACAATTGTCCGCGACTGTCTATTTATTTTTGTAACCATATTCAGCAGAAACCCTTGGTACAGGGACCCTCTATCCGCTACGATGCGAGTGTGGCCCGTGAACGGAGTTACGTGGCACGGCTTCATGCTCTGTGGTGCGAGAAACACCCCAAGCTATCGCACTTTTCGCAGCAACGTCTGCGAAACCATGCTGAATTACTCCGTAAAAGGGGCTATGTAAGCGGAACGCCTACTCTACCACAGCTAGAACAA
>NC_046661.1:23560040-23571976 GCF_010883055.1 Belonocnema kinseyi
TCCTTATCATCGGTGCTCTTGGAGGTGCCAAGCTTTCACTTGCTAATAGCCTAAAAAGCATCCCTGCGTTTCAACAATATGCTAGAACACTTGCGGGAAAAAATGCAGAAGGCGGTTTTCCTTGGGTCGCTCCGTGTTCTTAGGGTCCACGTGTAACGTGGTTATGGCTGAAATTTTACCGCGATTTCGCTTGAAGCGGGTGCAATTTTTCAGATTATCACCCGCTCCCGGCGAAATCCTGCGGTTGTCCTTATGACAAATTTTTAAATACATATATATTGTATACAATTATACAATTTGTTTAATCATTAACAAAGATTATCGTGTATGACAGTGAAAAAGACCGTTCTTCGTTAGGATAGGTATACAGTCGAAGTTATAAACCGCTCGTGTTGGAGTTATACAAATTTATTTCCTGAGATGAATTTTTATGACTCCAACACAAGCGGTCTTGTACATTTTTATACAATATTTATAATTAATCAACTTATTCACGGATTTTTAATTTGTATTGTAATTGTTTGTCGATGAAACTGAAAATTGTGTTTGTTTTTACATATTTCTAGCGGCTTAAGAGATCCTTTTAGAAAGTTACAATTTTTATATTTTGAAAGAAAATTATTAAGTTTTATACATGTTCAGACAACAGATTCTGAATTTTTTAAATAAAAATAACTAATATAATAATTACAAATTAGTCATCCATCAATTTTAATCTCATTTATGAGCCGAAAAGGGTTCGACCACCTCATCCAAGACTAGGCTCGACTTGAGACAAGTAAACTCCGTTTTAACTTTCGTGGTCATAAAAGTGAGCCGAGGACCTATGTCTCGACTCAGTTTTGAGATGCCGCCATACATCGATGTCTTAGAGAAAAACTAAAGACATGACCAAGTGGAACAATTTTCACGTTTGGATAATCCAAAAATTTGGTTTAAAATTAGCTTAAGAAATCAAAGAACTGCTTTACTTTACAGAAAACCAAAAATTTTTACTTTCGACATTTTTGGATTCTTAAAAGTTTTGTAAATCTGTCATTAAGAAGTGCAGAACTCCGATTCGGATTGTCAGAAATCTCAATATTTTTAAATTTCAAAATTTTTTGCTTACTAAAAAATGCAGTAGTTTTTTTGACTCGATCGGAAAATGCTGTAATAATTTGTTTACAGCTTTCATTTAGAAGCCCAGAAATCTCAGAACTCTCAAAATTGTTAAAATTTCAAATTTGGGTATTCTAAAGACTGTTGTTTTCCTTTGAATTTTGACTTGATTGAAAAGTTTAATACACATTTTTTGTAGATCAATCAGAAAGAAGTGCAGAAGTCTGGTCAGAACTTTTAGAACTGTCAACAATTGGGAATTCCAAACTTTCTTATAGAACTGTCATTAAGAAGTTCATAACTATGATCAGGACTTTGAAAATTAGCAAATTTCCAAATTAGGGGTATTCTTAAAAGTACTGTAGTTGGTTGAATTTTGACTTGATCAAAAAGTTTAATAAAACTTTTTTGTAGATCTGTCATTAAGAAGTGCAGAATCCAATCAGAACTGTCAAAAAATCTCAACATTTTTAAATTTTTAAATTTTTGACTCACTTAAAAATGCGGTAGTTCTTCGAATTTTGACTCGATCAAAAAATGTTATAATACTTTTTTGTAGAGCTGTCATTAACTAGCGGATAATTTTTGAATTACTCTAACCCGAAACTCCAAACAAGATTTCACTTTAACAAAAGTGAGGAGAGAGGAGTGTGAAGTTAGCCCCTGATTTTTTCAAAGTGAGTTTCCAATGCTTTATTTATCAGAGCTATTGGTAAAACATAGCAAGAACTCCAGAACTATTGAAGAAGTACTCAGAACTCTAAATAAAATATTGAATTTTAATATGGGCATTATAATTTTACGGGGATAGCTTCTACATCTTTTTAAAGGCATCACACAATATTGATGAAGTTATCACATTTCTTGATTAAAATAAGATCGAATGATCTTATATTTAATAAACTAGTTCTTGTATTGTAAAATATTATAAAAATTAAATGAGAACATTAGTTGGCTTTACTTGGAAATGCAGACTTGTTAAAGATAAAATGAAAAATTAAATAGAAGTCTGTTTTACTCAGGTAACAAAAGTTTACATTCGCAACTCATATACCCCGTTCCTGTTCACAGGATCTGTTCTTGGGTTTCGTTTTGCTCATGTAAGAAACTCCCAGTTCAAGCGACTAGTTTTAATCTTCTCAGTTCAAAATACCCTGAATGTGTTTCGGTTTCGGAGGGTTACATTCCGTTTCCTTAATCCACCCTGGTGTTTTTGCCTTGATTTTTAATTGCCAACCATTTTCTCCATCAAACCCTGTTTTTTTATTAGTATCTGCAAGCAGGTATAAGTTCACTCGAGAAAAAATTTTAAGCAGAGCGCAATAAAAATGGACCGTAATTGAGATGTAAGAAACCTTAAGTTTTGTTTTGGAATCATTTGAAGTACGAAACCTGAAAGAGCAATACCTTTCGCTCTCTGTTCCTGGTTAATAACGCAAAATTGAGAAATTATCGAAAATGGCAATCCTGCTCTTCTTAATTCTTTTCTTTGTTAATGAGAAATACATTTATTTGTTGGATCTATGAACCCACTTTTCCCTATTGCCTGCGTAGCTTGACTCGAATGTTGCATGTTTACAGGTAATAACTTATAATAAATACGGCGAATTAAACCGCTGGGCTTTATTTTATCTTCCAAACGACTCATAATGTGGCCGTCTCTGAGGGCTTTGCGGTTAACTTTTTTTTGTTTTGTTTTTGAGGTTACTGCATTTCACTCTAGGGCACCAACATTACAACGTTCTTTATCCTCTTAGATCTATGCTACCCTTCAATTTGTCTTTCGATCTGTGTCAATCTACTACGCCGTCTCTCATTTCCTACCCACAAGCCTATATTACCTTCTGTTGTATCCTCGCTCGCTATTAGCTCAACACTTTTTCGCTCAACGCTCACTTCTAACTTCTCACACTCTATTCTATTATATTCATCTCCCTTCTATTTTCATCATATTCTCTCTGCTGATATAACAGTCACACAAAATAATTCTGACAAGTAGATTTGTATACTTGCAGGCATCGAATCCGATACGTAAGTCAAGTTAGCGTTTTTTTGCATGAATGAACTCTCTGAATAAAAATAAGCGGATTCTCACTTATTCCTCAGTACCACACTCTTCACAGATAACCTAGATGACCTGGCTTTTATATGTAGTTCTGCATAACACTGACTTTCGATGGAACAACAGCTATTTGTCCTTATTATATTGCACTTATTTTAGTCCACAATTATATTTTCATCACATCTGCCTTGATATCTTTGTTTCATCACTTTGATATCTTGGTGAAGCCATTCGCCCTGTTATTCACTGTAACCCCAAAGTTTTTCAGGGAAGTGCTCAAAATGAGAATCCATAAATTGTAGCTTGAAACTCATAAAAAATTGAAATTTTTTGAAATGATTAAGTCATTCAAATCCTTCAGGAAACACCTCTCTGAATCTCTCGTTTTTGTGTCATATGTAGTGTACTCTACATCAGATGTTTCACATTCAATGTTGGAATATGCACTGTTGCTTATAAAATAAACTGTCTCATGTTCCATAACTTCCTTTATTTTTTAGTGTTTGAATGAGAAGTTTCAGCGTCTACAGGAATGTAAGCAGGTTTTTTTATTTGTGGTCCTATCACCGAAGAGACTGTGTTGTAAGTTATTTATTATTTGTTGACAATTCCCCATTTTTTCGCATCGTCCATGCAGAAATAATAATCCATTTTATGTTGCAGTTTTTCTCGAATTGCTGGTGCAATAAACTTTAAGGTTGCATTGTTTTTACTTTCTTCGCATGTGTAGTTCATTAAGTTTCAAGCAGAGCGTATTATATGAGGAGTTCAGCCTTGATATCGTTCTGGAAACTTAATTTTAAAGTGTTTTGCATGCATGTCCCGAATTTTCCCAGTAATGTTCTTCCGATATTTTGGGATTTCACATCTTGTACAAATGTAACAAAATTGATTCTGATTTTTTTCACAAACTATGAGTTTTTGCAAGTTTTTTGTTTTAGAAACCATGGTAATTTCAATCCCCGCACGTTAAGGATCCTGGTCGAATCGCAGGTGAGTCCACTATCCTGGGGATGATAACCTTTATACCTCCCCAGGGCTAAGTATAAGGGCTTTCCTGCTTTGATAAGGACAATGTCAACTCAATCTCAGACACACTACAGCTTCATTCTCATACCTTAAAGTCACGCTGGAGGGCAGCGCGCCTTTGCGCATTTCTGTACTAACTGGGCTTGAAGGTGTATCATTCTACACATCTCTTTTCAGACAAGTTGTCATCTTTTCCTGTACCAAGCGCAGCAGCAGGTATTGACACTTAACATTTAAGTGAATTCAACGGATGCAAATTGACGGACACACACATGATGAGAAAGACTTCTCTAAGAGCAGATTGTTATAATATGGTATGTTCTTGAAATAATAAATAATAAATAAATAATGAATAATGAATAACTCTTTAAACGTACCAGACTTCTTTGTGTGGCTGTGTATTCTATTCTTTCCATTTTTCCTTAGACTTTTTCTTTTTTTCACCTTTCCTACCTTTTTTCCCACTCATCCAATTTCTTTCGCATTTTTGTACATTCTCCTTTAGCTCCCCGTTTGCTTCTTTATAACTTCCAGCATCCCACATGTCTCCTCTCTGAAGCCTGTGAACATTGTTTGAATCTTTGTCAGAAAGTTTCTCTGCCCCTTCTCTCTTTCCAGAGTTTTTCTTTTCATCCTTTGCTTTAAGTTTCTACTTACCCCTAAGTTTTTGTTCCCTTCTCCTTTTTTCCTCTGCTGATTTTTTCCCTTTACTACAAATCCCCTCGCTGCTTGTCGCACAAGCCTATTGTCCCCAATAGTCTAGCAATTGAATTTATCCTACACTATGAGAGCGCTGTGCAGCTCCGTTGAGCCTTTCGAAGTTCGTAGGTCTACCTCTCCTATTAACCCTTCCTAGGCCTACTGTGGATATCGTAATTCTCTCACTCCTAACCTGCGTCTTGTACCGCTTGTCACCACAACTTTCATAGCTTTCATCGATATCCTTCTTATCCTCACTCATTTTAACTTCCCGTAAGATCCCACTCGACCCGTTATTCTCGTTTTCGTCGTTCATCTGCCGCCCTCTGTGTGGGCTCCGTATTACAGGCATGCTATTCTAAGCTACTCAAGCTAATAAGCTAATACGCCTGCCTTCCACTCTCATCAAATTGTCACCACTCTCACTTCTCTTCCCCGTTCTTAATAGCCAAAAAACAACAGAACCACAAAAACAACGTCATTCTACTATCGGCACTGAAAACATAAGCGCCAATGAATATATTAATTGATAATTTTGTATGTTCTAAACTGATAAATGGATTATTAGTATATACTTATATTTTTCACCATACCAAATTACATAGGGATTTAATTTTAATTGCTTTCAATTGGGTTACATTGCTTGAATATTTATTTCAGGGTTATGTGATTGTATCTCTATTAGAACTTGTATACTATAATAAATTTGTTTCTACTTCAAATATCTTCATTATAATCAGTTATAATTACTTAATTTTTTTTAAGTTGGCGACTGGAGGTGAGTGGATGCAGAAAGTGCAGAGAGTGCTGAGATCGAGTGTAAAGGAAGAAGGCTGAGTGAAGGCAAAGGTGTAAAGGGTGAAGGTGAGTAGTTTGAAGTAAAAATTTGGAGCGTGCAATTATTTTGAATAAAATGGTTTTCAATATCGGGGAAAATGCATCTTTATGGTCAGAGTAAACGGAAGCCCTGGAAGATCGCTCATTACAGAAAAAAAATGTTACAATTGTTTATACTACGTAATACAAAAGTGTAGAATATAAGTAGTAGTTAAGTTAGGCTAAGGATGGAATTGTAAATATATGTACAGGGAGCTGATGCTCTCAAACGCGTAATAGGGAGAGATTAATTACATACATACATACATACATACATACCTAAAAGTAATGCAATAAAAATGTTTTTTAATATAAAGTAAAAATTATCCGAACATTGGAAAGAAAATAATTGTTTATTGCTTTTTATGTTTCGAAATGGTTGATTAATTTTTAATTGATTATATTACAAAGTAAACTTTGTAGAATAATTACAAAAGATTATTAATAATACCAAATTTAAAGAAATGAAGATTTCAAATAAAAAAATGTACAATACAAATAATTTGATTGTTTCAATGAGAATCATTATTTAAGGCTTTTTATATAGTAAACTACTTAATTCATTTTTAACTTATCAATTTTATTCGCAATATCAATTCACATAAAGAGTGAACTTATTATTCTTTTTATTCAAAAGTTTTACTCGGGTAAACCCGGCCATGCATCATGGTCTATTAATGCATCAAGGTCTTGAAATGTTAACAGTTGCATATAGTCAGTCTACTCTGAGTAAGAAAAATGTGTGTAAGTGGTACAAGCTGTTCCAAAAAGGCCGAGAGGATGTCGAAGACGAATCTCGCCCTGGACGTCCCAGCACGTCAACAACAGATAAAAACGTTCATGCAGTGGAAGAAATGGTGTTGAAAAATCGCCGAATTATCATCAGAGAAGTTGCTGAAGATGTTCGCATATCGGTTGGCTCATGCCATGCTATCTTTTCAGAGGTTTTGGGCATGAGACTTGTGTCAGCGAAATTTGTTCCAAAACTGATTAATTATGATCAAAAGATCCATCGCATGACCATCGAATCATGGGTATATGGTTATGACTTCCAAACTAAAGCCCAATCGTCTCAGCGAAAGCATCCTGAGTCTCCAAGACCAAGAGTATTTACCTTCAAGTTATGCGCCGTTTGCGAGAGGCGATATGCAAAAGACGTGCGGAACTCTGGAAAAACAATTCGTAGCTTTTGCATCACGATAATGCACGTGTTCATTCATCGTTGCTAGTGAAAGATTTTCTGACTAAAAACAGCACCACAGTCAAGCCTCAGCCTCCATATGCACTGGATTTGGCCACCAGTGAATTTTTTCTTTTGCCGAAACTGAAGAGACCCATGAAAGGACATCGATTTTCAACGATTGAGGAGATAAAAACTGCAACGCTGAAAGAACTCAAGGCTATACCACAAAATGATTATCGGAAGTGCTTCGATGATTGGAAAAAGCGTTGGCACAAGTGTATTATATATGAGTGGGATACTGTGAAGGGGACAACTTAAATATTGAGGAATAAATGAATAATTTTTGAGAAAATTATAAAGTCACCTTATTTTTTGAACACACCTCGTATTCCTCAAAATATATGTTGTCCCCTTCTCCCCCTCAGAAATAATATACTTATGCCAACGCTTTTTCCAATCATCGAAGCACTTCTGATAATCCTTTTGTGGTATAGCCTTGAGTGCTTTCAGCGATGCAGTTTTTATCTCTTCAATCGTTGAAAATCGATGTTCTTTCATGGGTATGTTCAGTTTTGGGAAAAGAAAAAAGACACTGGGAGCCAAATCCGGTGAATATGGAGGCTGAGGCATGACTGTGGTGCTGTTTTTGGCCAAAAAATCTTTCACAAGCAACAATGAATGAGCAGGTGCAATATCGTGATGCAAAAGCCACGAATTGTTTTTCCAAAGTTTCGGACGTTTTTTGCGTATCGCCTCTGGCAAACCGCGAATTCCTGATGCACTACGCCACGGTAATCAAAGAAGGCAGTAAGCGAAACCATCACATTTGATCGAAGTTGACGTGCTTTTTTCGGCCTTGGAGACTCAGGATGCTTTCACTGAGACGATTGGGCTTTACTTTCGACGTCATAACCATATACCCACGTTTCATCTCCAGTTACAACCCTTTTGAGAAAATCAGGATCATTATTATACACATTTTTCTTACTCAGAGTAGGCTCAACGTATGCAACTGTCAACATTTCAAGAGTTTTAGAGCACTGGATTCTATTTTTCATACAAAATTTAATGAAAAATCTTTGCTCCCTTTTTTTGGAAAGAAGAAAATCGCCGAGCACACCAAACCATTCTAAACTTTTACGCCTCTGCCAGAAAAACAACACGAGCTATATAGTAAAAGCTGTGAAGCCGGTGATAAGGACGATTATTTTAACAGAATATTCCGGGCATAATCGTTGCAACTCCCTTATAAGGTCTCTATACCTGTCTTTCTTTTCATTCTCCTTGGCTATGATGCTTTTGTCAGCTGGTGCCAAAAATTCGATAACGTACATGGTTCGCTCCTCGAAATCAAGAAGAATCATGTTTGGCCTCGAGTGTGCAACAGAAACAATTGTCAAGAATATAAAGTTCCAGTATATGCGGCACTTCCCATTCTCGACAACTGACTTGATTTACTTAGGAGCATATAGAGGTGTCATATTAAGGTTAATGCCGTAAGATTGACCGAGATGGAAATAAAGCACTCTTAGTGCCGCATTGTGCCTTTGGATGTAGGTCGTTTCCGCATGAGTTGGACAACTAGATATTATGTGAGCTAAATGCTCGGGGTGTGCATGGCACGCCCTGAAGCTATCATCGGGAATGTCTTCGCTCAAAATGTAGCAACGGTATGTTAAGGTGAAAATGACACCGTCTTGGCATGTCGAAATAAAACCCTCCACACCAGGCTTCAATCCGGGCGATTTGCGGAAAGTAAACATTAGCTCACACGACATTGACTGATCCTCCAAATTTCTGTGGAAGATACCGTGCATCCTTGTATCGAGGAGTTGTTCACGAAAGTTTTTCTCTTATGCTTTCTTAATCCGGGCTTTTAGAAGTGATCACTCGAGATAGATAAGATTTGATGCATTTTGCTCACCCCTAATACTGAAGTTAAGTCCGAGTGTTTTCGCAGCCTCCTCCGCTGCTTTGTACAGAAACGCTCCTTTGCCCACTTCTTCGTGATTCCTGACCATTTTCAGAAGAGGGTCTCTTCCATTTGTGACTCTATGTGCTTTACCCAGAATAATCTTGGTATGAAGACATTCAAGACTCAAGATTCCGCAACCACTTTGACGGCGTGATATGTATAGTCGCGGAACAGAAGACTTAAGATGCATGCATTTGTTCATGTACATAACCTTTCTTGTCCCGATATTAAGGAACCAGAGCTCATTCTTCGTCTATGGAACTACTCCAAAAGAATAGAGTACTACCGGGACCGCACCATGTTCTTCGCGGATACTTTTGTTCCTCGCCGACACCTCTGCTTCGGAGAGCATCCTTTACAGATGTCACATCCTAAATTCGGCTCTATGGCACGCCCAGGTATGTATAAGTCTCTTCAGCGCAAAGGTGTAGTATGGCGCTTATGTCAACAAGCTTAGGATCTTCTGGGATACCATTCAGTTTTCCTCGCTTCAAATAAACCTTGGCGCATTTATGTAACCCAAATTTCATTCCAATTTCCTTAGTATATCGTTCGACAATCCCTAAAGCTAAATGTAGTTGCTCTTTGTTTTTAACATCGATCTTAAGATCGTCCATGTAAAATACATGAGTGACCTTGTACTTTCGGCCCGTAGGTTTGCCGCACAAGTACACGTTGGAACGAACGAAGTGTTAGAAATAGTGGAAATAATGTAAGGCAAAAAAGGATTGAGTTCATGGTGTCGCTCTGAAAGACACCTCTGTAAAAGGTGACCTTGTTAGTTGTCATACGATTTTTTCCAGATGAGATAGAAAATCCGGTTTTCCAAAGCTGCATCAATCTCTCTATGCAACTAATGATTCGCGGATGAACCTTTAAGCTTTTCAAATGACCGATGATAAGTCTATGGAAGGTCGAATCGAAAGCTTTCCGATAACTCAGGACCACAAAAAAAATAGAAGTGTCTGTGCAATTAACCAGACCTATATATTCTTATGTATTTTTTGACGCTGAATCCGAATTTGCAATAGAAAAGTAGGGTCCAGCTACTTTTTTATGGGGTTTTGATCGAAAAACCTCATTTTTTACGGTTTTTCATGTATTTTTTTTTAAATAAAAAAAAATAAAGAAAAATTTTATTTTTTTGACTTCAGAATAGAATTCTACGGGAAAAAATACATCGAAAACCATGTTTTGATTTTTTTTTTACAAAAGTTTCAACCCACCATACGGCGATGAAAAGGCAGAAAATCGCGAAAAGTGAAAATTTGCTTCAAATGACATTAAAATCAAGTTTTACGATTTTAAACCGATTTATAAACATTGAAAATACTTTACTGGGGGTTTCTGAGGTCGCTCATCACGAATTTTAAGTCATTTTTTTCAAAAAACAACTCCTATTCGGCGTAAGTGGACAATAAACGTGATAAATTGATATTTTTTTCAAAAAATCGATGTTTTGGATACTGTTCTGGAGGTTTTCCACTACATGAATCACAAAACTAGAACTTTTTTCGACCCTTGATCATAAAATAAGACTTAGAACCTATGTATAGCGATATTCATGAACTCCGTTATAATATTTTTAGCTTCTTTTAAGAAGTGCCTTAGAGTTTTAATGGGTTAACCAATTGAGTTTGTAGAATTTTCGCTAATACTTCGCAACTTCGATAGTGAGATGTTCGATACTAGATATTTGCTAGCGTAATGAACTTGAACTTTGCAATCATTAGATACCCTCTGCATTTTGGATAGTTGAATTAAACTATCTAAAGTTTATAACTTATATTGCTACTCAATAGCAGTACTATCAAAAACCTGCTGCTACAAAGACGTTGGCCACGATGACAACTGCCCTGAAAATGGGATGTGTAGAATGATTCGTCGGTCCAACTCTTCGTAGTAACGAAACCAGCGAAGGCGCGCTGTCCTGCAGGGGAGCGCTAAGATGTGAGAATGATGCCGTAATGTGTCTGACGGGGAGTTGACATTGTCCTCGTCAAAGTCAGAAAGCTCTCATACTTAGGCCTGGGGAGGTATGAGAGTTATCACCTCTAGGACGGCTGACTCACCTGCGATCTGGACAGGATTCTTAGCGTGTGGGTTTTAGATATAATTTATGGCACATCACAATTCCTCATCTTCATTTAACCCCGCTGGCACTTCTGGTAACAGATGCAATCATGAATGCACTGGTAATCCTGATAACTTTTGATATGTATGTGCAAAATTTGTTGGGTCGAAAAACGAAAGAAAAATAACAGAAACAATAAATGATCTGTATAAAGTATGTTTTGACATTGAGATATGGGGTATAGCTTATATTAAGAAAAAAGAAGTACATTATTCTAGTCCTAAAACTGTTGAGTTTTCAGAAAAAATCCTTATAGAAGGTTTAGAAAATGATGAATCACGAGATAGTTTTACAACACGTTTAGATTCTCTGCATGTGGACGATCATTCGATAAATCAGACTAATGTGAAAGAATATAAACCAAGCGATAACACATCATCCGAAGATCTAAGCGAATCCGACGAAAGTGAAGAAAATCTCGCTTCAGATGATGATGAAGAATATGTACCTAAAGGTGTGGAGAAATCTGTGAAAAAATATGATCAAAAGATTCTGAATGATTTATTTAGAAAGGCTGGCCTATCTAAAGAGCAATGTGAATTGATGGCTTCAGACTTTAAAAAGCGACATATGCTGACAAAGGGAACTAAAGTAAGTGAATATCGTGACCGAGAGAAAACCTTTCGAAAATATTTTAAAGAAAATTCAGGGGTGGTTCACTGCATTGACGTAAAAGGACTTATTGACGAATTAAAACCAGGTATATACAAATCTGAGGATTGGCGCCTGTTCTTTGATTCGTCGAAGCGTAGCGTTAAAGCAGTCCTTCTTCATGACACAAATAAGTACGCTCCTATACCATTAGCGCATTTAACTGTGCTTAAAGAAGAGTATTCAAACATTGAATTGGTTTTGTCAAAAATAAAATACGAGGAAC
>NC_046661.1:23572076-23580822 GCF_010883055.1 Belonocnema kinseyi
AAGAACTATGAAAGATGATGAGAAAGCAGCATGGTCTAGTTTTAAAGATGTATCAACAAAATTTTTGGGTAACACTAAAGACGTAAATTACAAAACTATTATAAAAAAAATGGTACTCAACTTTGAAAAACTGGGCTGCCTAATAAACTTCAAGCTTCATTTCCTTGATTCACATATTGATCAATTTTCTGAGAACAACGGGGACTTTAGTGAAGAGCAAGGAGAAAGGTTTCACCAAGACTTGAAGGAATTTGAACGCAGATTTCAAGGACGATGGGGTATAAATATGTTGGCAGATTACTGCTGGATGATGAAGAGAGAAACATCTTCAGAAAGAGGTCAAAAGCGTGTCAGAAATCCTTTACGCCGGTCATTTGTCGAGAAACGTGTGCGTAACGGTAAAACACTTTAAAACTTTATTTAAAAATTCTACAAACTCAATTGATTAACCCATTAAAACTCTAAGGCACTTCTTAAAAGAAGCTAAAAATATTATAATGGAGTTCATGAATATCGCTATACATAGGTTCTAAGTCTTACTTTATGATCAAGGGTCGAAAAAAGTTCTAGTTTTGTGATTCATGTAGTGGAAAACCTCCAGAACAGTATCCAAAACATCGATTTTTAAAAAAAAAAATATCAATTTATCACGTTTATTGTCCACTTACGCCGACTAGGAGTTGTTTTTTGAAAAAAATGACTTAAAATTCGTGATCAGCTACCTCAAAAACCCCCAGTAAAGTATTTTCAATGTTTATGAATCGGTTTAAAATCGTAAAACTTGATTTTAATGTCATTTTAACCAAATTTGAAGCAAATTTTCACTTTTCGCGATTTTCTGCCTTTTCATCGCCGTATGGTGTGTTGAAATTTTTGTAAAAAAAAATCAAAACATGGTTTTCGATGTATTTTTTCCCGTAGAATTCGATTCTGAAGTCAAAAAAATAAAAATTTTCTTATTTTTTTTTTATTTAAAAAAAAACCATGAAAAAACCGTAAAAAATGAGGTTTTTCGATCAAAACCCCATAAAAAAGAAGCTGGACCGTACTTTTTTATTGCAAATTCGGATTCAGCGTCGAAAAATACATAAGAATATATAGGTCTGGTCAATTGCACAGACACTTTTGTTTTTTTTTGTGGGCCTGTGTAATTAATCCAGGCCATCGATAGGTCACGCTGGTAAAATGCTGCATCTTTGCAGACACAGCTATCGATGAGCAAGTTCTCCCGACATTCCGCTACGCCTTTCTTTAAGCCTCGTTTTTCATACATTTCTTGCCACACAGGTTCAATTGCTTGAACTATCCTATCATTTAGGATAGGTGTAAATATCTTATACAGTGTGTTCAGACAATTGATTGGCCTGTCATTCTTCGGGTCAGCTAAGTTGCCTATTTTGGGCACGAACATTGTGCGCTTTTGCACCAACCACTCTGGAATCGGCTTTTCCGGCTTTAAACATGAGTTGAAAATACAGACCATATGCTGATGGCTTGAAGGAAACTTCTTCCATCAGAAGGTTTTGATACAATCTGCTCCCAGTGCGGAATAGTTCTTCATCCCTCTTAATACTTTTTCACCTCCTCAGTAGTGATAGGTGGGTATTCTTCAGCAAGTGTTATAAAGGCATAACATAGCTCCTTGAAGCTATTTATATTTTCTTAGTCTTCGCCCAGTCTATGCTGCACTTCGTATGTAGGCTTCTCTCCAAAATACTTCGACTTCCTCTGGTTTTGAGGGGTGCTCGACAGTAACTGGAGGGTCTTGGAAGCGTCGAGATGGGTCAGAGAGAAACCATTGATTTTCTCTGACCCACCTCTCCCTCCACTCTAGACTTCTCTTAGCGTCAGATAGTATCCGTATTCTCTCAACAATATGCTGCCTGATGGTCAGAAACTTTGACTTGTTAAGTGTGTGAGAACGGGTGCGGAGTTCACGCGCGAACTTTCGAACCTTGGCTGTAAACTTCCTGCCAGGTTTGATGTAGTCAATCACACACTGAATGCGGGACGCGTACCGTCTTGCCCACCCTATCTTTATGGCAAGTTGATGCATTCGTCTTTTGGTCTTATGGTGAACCGTTAGTTTGTTTTACGGTTCACACCAGCTAAAGCTCTCGCAGCATTATACACACAATAATTGATGGCCCAGAGTTCGGATTCTTCGAAAAATGTCACGAAGCTCGTCATCAATTTCAGCCAGATCTTTAAGTTTGAGAGAAACGTTGGTGTTGATGTTTCTCCGGTACATAAAGCATCGTTATTTCTCTATTTGATGCCTGTCTGCGGTTGGTCTTAGCATCGCCCCTTTTTTTCTGTCGTCGGCTTGTTCTAACTATGGTAGAGTAGGCGTTACGCTTATATAGCGCCTGTTTCGGAGCAGTTCGGCATGGTTTCGCAGATGTTGCTTCAGAATGTGCGATAGCTCCGGGTGTATCTCGCACCAAAGAGCATGCAGCCGTGCCATGTCACCCCGTTCAGGGGCCACACTCACATCGTAGCTCTCTAGCGAGTCGTGTTTCAGTCGCTTCGTCCACCTAAAGGTGCCGAGGTTTGGTGTTGTCATTGTTGTTCCCACGAGAAGCTAAGGAAAGGGGTTCGTCCATCCTTGTGGAGCCCCGAATGCATGCATAAGGCTGCTTACTCTGAGATGTCGCCCGGTATTCCAGAGTCACCGTTCTAGACACCTCACCCAGGTGCCATTCAGCTTTC
Organism: Belonocnema kinseyi; assembly: GCF_010883055.1. Lineage (NCBI taxonomy): Eukaryota > Metazoa > Arthropoda > Insecta > Hymenoptera > Cynipidae > Belonocnema > Belonocnema kinseyi. Next base: position 23,574,789 of record NC_046661.1, read on the forward strand.
AGCACGGTTTTCACACCTCCGCTTGGGGGTGACTTCCTTCGGGACCACCCCTGGACAATAGTTTGCGACTGCCTATTTATTTTTGTAACCATATTCAGCAGAAACCCTTGGTACAGGAACTCTCTATCCGCAACCCGAGGACGCTTTCGGTGACTTTGTCATCGGCCCCTCGGTTTGATTCTAAAGAAATCAAAACCGAACCGAAAATATATGTATATATAAAGAAATTTTGAACCCTAAAACTACAATCAACGCTGACATTTTAAGCCGGGTGGGGGGGGGGGTACTCTCTTTTTTATTGTAAATTTAAATATTTACGCCTACAGTAAACAAAAAACAATAAAATAAACATATATATGTAGTAACATTACTCTTTTTCACTAGATAGGAGCATATAATTAATCATTGAGTTTACGCACCTGAGCCCCAGATATAATTTTTGCTTTGATAATTTTAACTTATTTTTACTGATTAACTGTATCGATCTCTCCTTCCGAATTTACATCAAAAGATTTCGAATCGTTTGGCAATTTAATTTATCCTGTTAAGGAAATTGGTACCGAGTATGCACATCGGCACCAATTCTGAGAGTACAATGAACCAAAAACGAACTAATCTACTAGATACTATAATATAATAGGAGAGTTTGTTTACCTCTTGGGGTTCCCAATTGACTTTAAACTGAAGCTTACTTTTTCCATCGAGTGGTAAAGCTAGCTGTTTTGATTTTCCATGTAAATGGGTAAAAGATAAGTGAGCCAATTAGCGCTCTAGCTTCAATTTATGTGATCACGTCCCGACACGTCACATAGTCACAGAAACACTAAGAGTATATATATATATATATATATATATATATATATATCATATTCAGTCTTTCCTTTAAGTCACCCTGGCTAACGAAATTCCCTGAAGATCTAACCCTTTTCCGGTGATTAGCTTCGACTGCCAGTCGAAACGTGCGCCAGCGATAATAGTGGTCTCGTTTTTACGGACTGTGTGTGTGCCTTTATTTCATGTTTTTTTTGGTTACTTTTAGGCGTAAATATTTACATTCATAATAAAATGGGAGTAGCCCCCCTACCCGGTTGAAATTGGGACTCTGCGTTAAAGTTTCCATTAGAATCTCACGGAATTATCGCAATACTTTTTTTTGCAGGCGTTCAAAATTTTTTAAAATTTCATTAACTTCTGCTGAAGGTGACTTCAAGCGTATCTACAATAGCTCAAGTAGTATGTGCTATCATCCAGAAAAAATACTTCAAGTTACAGATGGAACACTTATTAACTGCTAATAAAAGAAAATGCACTTGAAGCTGCCTTCGGTTCATGTAAATGACAGGTATTTTATTTTTTAAAGTTTTTTTTTGCTGCAAGAAAAAGTTTCGCCATCACTCCTTGAGTTTTTAATACAAATTTTAACGTAGAATCCGTATTTCAACAATTTAAAAGTTGATCTTGCTTTTTTTTACAGTTTTTAAGAAGGAATCGAAGGGGGGCTCAGTGGGATCTTTAAGGGTACATTGTCTAGGCTCCGTTTGGTTTCTTCGTTTGGCCAGGGTTTAAATAGGTTTCCGGATTTTTGATTATCTGCATTATGAAACACAATTTTAAAAGAGTACAAATATTCAATGTTTAGAATTATCTATTTGGTTGTTCTCCATCAACGTCCTTTCAAATTTATTAAAATTTTTTAAATAAACCTTCTAAAGAGTTTAATTCAATTAAACTTTATGCATTTTTAAATACTCATTCAAACTTTTAACCAATAAAACAATTCAATTTTTGAATTTCCAACTAGATGCACAGATGAATAGGTGGTTACAGTCTGCAACGGCATCAATACGATCATCCGGCAAAAGTCTCGACACGGAGCCACCCAAGGATGACCGCCTTCTGAACTGTTGTCGCAACTCCCTTATAAGGTCTCGATAAATCTATTTCTTTTCATTCTCTTTGGCTATGATGTTTCTGACAGCTGGTGCCGAAAATTCGATAACGAACATGGTTCACTTCTCGAAGTCAAGAAGAACCATGTCAGGCCTCGAGTCTATCAGCCTCTGCAGCTATCATCGGGAATGCCCTGGCTGAAAACGTGGGACGGTATGTTAAGGTAGAAATGACACCGCCTTGATATGCCGTGCACCTCTTATCGAGGAGCTGTTCCCGACAGTTTTTTCTCTGTGATTTCTTAATCCGGGATTTCAGGAATGAGTACTCGAGATAGACAAGATTTGATGCATTTTTCTCACCGCTAATACTGAAGTTAAGTCCGAGTGTTTCAGCAGCCTCCTCCGCTGCTTTATACAGAAAGCTCAATTGCTGACCATTTTAAGAAAAGGGTCTCTTCCATTTGCGACTCTATGTGCTGTACCCAGAATAATCCTGTTGTGAAGACATTCAAGATTCAATATTCCGCAACGACCTTGACGGCGTGAGATGTAGAGTCGCGGAACAGAAGACTTTAGATGCATGCTTTTTTTTATGTGCATAAGCTTTCGTGTCGCGATATCGAGGGATCTGAGCTCGTTCTTCGTCCATGGTACCACTTCAGTTGAATATAGTACTACCGAGGCGGCAAGCATGTTCGTTGCAGATACTTTGTTCCTCGCCGACAGTTTGGAAGACAATATCTGCCGTATGAGATGTTTGTATCTGCCTCGGAGAGTATCCATTATAGATGTCACATCCTGAATGCGTCTCTGTGGCACGCCTAGGAATGTTTAAGTCTCTCCAGTGCAAAGGTGTCGTATAGCGCTTCTATCGACGGGCTCAAGGACTTCAGGGATGCTATTAAGGTTTCCTCGCTTCAAATAAACCTTGGCGCATTTGCCTAACCCAAATTCCATTCCTATTTCCTTAGTATATCCTTCGACAATCCCTAAAGTTAGATGAAGTTGCTCTTTGTTTTTAGCAAAGATCTTAAGATCATCCATGTAAAATACATGAGTGACCTTATACTTTCGATTTGCAGGTTTGTCGCAAATGTATCCGTCGAAATAGCGAAGTGCTAGAGATAGTGCTAACAATGTAAGGCAAAAGAGTAGTAGGCTCATGGTTTTTTCCAGATGCGAAAGTAAATCAGGTTTTCCAAAGCAGCATCAATCTCTTTATGCACCTCACGATTTACGGATGAACCTTTGAGCTTTCCAAAAGACAGATGATAAGTCTATGGAAGGTCGAATCGAAAGCTTTCCGATAATCAGTCCAGGCCATCGATAGGTTACGCTGGTATAATGCTGCATCTTTGCAGGTATCTATCGATGAGCAGGTTCTCCCGACATCCCGCTACGCCTTTCTTTGAGCTACTTTGTTCATACATTTCTTGCCACATAGGTTCAATTGCCCGAACGATCCTGTCATTTAGGATGGCTGTGAATATCTTAAACAGTGTGTTCAGACAAGTGTTTGGCCTGTAATTCTTCGTGTCAGCTAAGTTGCCTATTTTCGGCAGGAGTATTGTGTGCCCTTCCACCAACCACTCCTGAATTGGCTCTTCCGACTTTAAATATGAGGTGAAAATACGGGCCAAATGCTGATGGGTTGAAGAAAACTTCTTCCACCAGAAGGTTTTGATACAATGTAGTCCCGGTGCGGAATAGTTCTTCATCCCTCTTAATACTTTTTTCACCTCTTCGGTAGTGATGGGTGGGCATTGTTTATCAGACTTTTTAAATAAGAGAAATTGTAGACACCGAGACCAGGGATAATTATTATTCAAGATGATTTTTGGTAGAAAATTATTTTTAAACTCTGAGCTTTAGATTGAAAAGGAGTGAGCTTCAGTTTAACGTCAATTAGTAACATCAAGTGGTAGCCAAAGTGTCCTTTTATATTGTATCGAACAGATTAGTTCGTTTCCGTTTCATCGTTATGGTCGATACAATTAATCATTAAAACTAAGTTAAAATTCTTAAAGGGAAAATTATCTCTGGGGCTCACGCGTTCAAATTAAATGATAAATAACATGCTCTAATCTAGTGAAAAGGAGTAAGGTTACAACTGGCACCTCTGGTAGGCCACGAAAGTTTGTAAAAGAGAATAGATTTGGAATTGATCGTTAATCGAAGCCACCTAAAATGAATGTAAATCAAAATTAAAAACAGCAGCTCTGCAAAATTAAATATCTTAATAATCGAGTCGTGTAGATCAGACGAACATCGGGTTTAATGACAAAGGGGTCATAAACACATGAAGATAATTGAATTGATTTTTGTTAACCTTAGTCAATAAAAGCACATTAGTGAGGCTATTAGATCAAATCGCTCATAAACAAAATCCAATTACATTCTGATTAGAGATAATCACTTATAACACCAAATTTAAATATTATCGCAAAATTTGCCGTAATAAATCACAAAACCTGCACTACTATATAAGAGGAATAAAAGCCTTGAATTGAATTTAAGAATAAATTTAAAATTCAGCTTTACGAAATAAAGCCTGAATTTTCAAAAAGAAGATAAACAATTAATTTTTTTTTGACTTTATGAAATAAAATTATCCACTAAAATGGCTGATAAAGAAGTAATTTAAAAAAAATATTCAAAGAAGAGAGGCTAAGGAGATTAAATTTTCTGCATCGGTTTTGGAAAACCGCGAAAAAAAAACGAAACTACAAATGAGTCTTACCGCGAATTATCACCATTAAATACCGATATTAGTGCAAATGACGAGAACACAGATAACGCTGGCGGATGGAACCACAACTTAACTAAAAGTCAAACTGATCAATTGTTAAGATTATCAGAAACAAATGACCAAAATGTTAATAATTTCCGTAGGTATACAGGCCAAAATGACAATAAATCGAATCCTGATTGCAAAGCGATATAAAAAATTGTAGATAAAATAAAAATTTTACAAGAAGGTGCACATAGGTCATTTACCAATAATAATTAAATTCTGGCATCTATACATATCAATTTTGAGACGAGTCAGAAAAGTCAAAAAGAATTAGATGGCAGGATAGATTATTTTGCAACATCGCTTACTAAGAAACTAAATAATCAAGTAGACTGCTTAAAAGAAAGGTTGGCAGAGCAAGGTAGATATCTAGACGAAAACATAATAGAAGTCGAAAAAATGTAGGCGTGTTAAGAAAGTTTATTGAGGCTATTCACGTAGATAGAGCAGACTTTGTAGTATCTAATGAGAAAAATCATTAAAATTTAGAAGATATAGAGAAACAGCAATTTATATTAGTAAAACGTGTAGACAGAACCATAGGGTCAAAAAATATATAAATTCCGTAGTTAAGAAACTATCCAATTCAAAAATTTTCTGGTACAGACGCGAGCGGCCAATGATGTTTTTAAATGACTTTGGACAACACATAAGAGCCTTAGACGTAAGAATGTATGATTTTTATTATGTAGTCAAGTCATGTTTGGTAAGAATGGCGAGAGAATCGTGAAATTTGGTTCGTGAGCAAATGAGCGACGATCTAATATCATTTAAAATCAAATTTATTCTAAAATTCTGGAATGACGATATTCGATTCAAAATAGAGAAAGACCTGCACTATGGCTTCCACGATCTAACTAAACTCACGAGAACTACCTAAATATTCTATGAAAATGTTAAATAACGCGAGAAACCTGAATTCACCACCCTCTGAAAGCAAGATTCTAACTTCCTTGTCGAGGCACTTCAGGGAAGAGGTTAGACTTGATTTTATTTTTTAAAATATAAAAACAACTGAAGAATTTATAGAATCATTAGACCAAGCCGGAAAAAGTAACTACAAAGAATTCAAATTCAGTGTCAAAAATCACCCATCATGTCATGGTTCAGCCATAACCTCAAAAATGACGAAAAATCATGCACTGAGGCAAATAAATTTCAAAATAATGCCAGTGATGCAAATTTTCACTTCAAAAACATTTCGACAATTGTGAAGGATCAACCCTTACCTGATATCAACTTTTTAAACATAACTTTACCTAACAGAACCTGACCTCACCTAACCTGAATTAACAGAAATTTATTGAACTACACGTAAAGCTCTGGAAGCATATTTTCCCAGTAGCAA
>NC_046661.1:23580922-23591618 GCF_010883055.1 Belonocnema kinseyi
CTACATAGAGGTTTAACCTATCCTAACCTAACAAAAGCTGACCTAACCTAACCGATTACGCTGGCAACCCTGTTCTTGCGTACTTTCATATTTTGACATTAACAGCAGTAAATGTCTGGAGTTTCGTAACCGCTTGCTGCTAGTATTATTCGCCTGTGTCTGTAATCAGGGCACCTCCACGTGGTGACGGTGGGCAACGGATCCAAATTGACTGAGTCCCTGGATAAACGGCGTTCATGCCGTCATGGCAGACACAGGTAAAAAGTGTATAACGATGCAGGGAAAATCCCCAGTATCGGCGTCTGGTCAGGGTGGGAAAGCGAGCTCTCCGACGTCGTCATCATGCAACAGTAGCTCTTCATCAATGTATCACTTGGTTGGTGTAGAGTCTCATTCTACAAGGAAAAAAACCGCGAGCATTTCTCATCGCATGCCTGCAAGAAAAGCTAAGATTCATTCTGTTACATTTGCAGTAAATATGAAGTGAGCAGCTTGCGAAAATCAATCGACGAGGAAGTGAAAAGTCTTTACGAAAAGTGTTTTGACCGTAAATTGCTGTACCAAGAAACAAAATGGGTTCCTCACGTCATTTGCAATTCCTGCAGACTTATGTTGTATCGTCTAAAAAATTCGAACAACGAAAAGTACCGCAAGTACTCTACATCAACCACATAGAAACAACCCGTTATTGCGAAGAATTGCTACTTTTGCATGAATTCCGTCAAAGGGTTCAACGCCAAAAATAAAAATAACATTTCGTACATTAATGTGTGCACAGTCACAAGAGCAATTGAAATCAATAAAAATGCACGCCAGACTGATTTAAGCGCTTTAGAAGATGATAGAATGGAAGCTGAAAGTCAACGTCATAGAGACGGTAGTGAAACCAGTGATCGAACAGAAAATAGTTCTGATGATTCCGATGAAAATGACGAAAAAGATGACGAATATGGCGTGCATAAAATGAAATTGAAGGTTCCAATATTAATGTCGCAACTAGAACTGAATGATTTTATTAGAGATCTTGGATTACCGAAATACGGCGCTGAATTTGCCGCTTTATTTCTAAAAAGAAGAAATCTTCTAGAGCCAAGAGGCCTGCAAAGAGGTTTGACCTCTTTGCAGGTTAAGCCCAACCTGATTCAAACGGTACCGCAAACACAGCGGGACAACACAATCAGTTTAATTGTGTTTCGTGAGGTTAGGTTAGGTTAGGCTATGTTTGACTTATTTCTAGGTTAGGCTCGAGTTGACCCATTCGATGTAGCACACATTTGCTACTGGGAAAATATGCTTCCAGAGCTTTTACGTGTAGTTCAATAAATTTCTGTTAATTCAGGTTAGGTGAGGTCAGGTTCTGTTGGGTAAAGTTATGTTAAATAAGTTTATATCAGGCAAGGGTTGATCCTTCGCAGTTGTCGACATGTTTTTGAAGTGAAAATTTGTATCACTGGCATTATTTTGAAATTTATTTGCCTCAGTGCATGATTTTTCGTCATTTTTTGAGGTCATGGGTCAACCATGACGTGATGGGTGACTTTTGATACTAAATTTGAATTCAGCGCCCCAAAATGCATAGGAATACGTGTGTCTTGTTACCAGATCCGTACACTTTTTTTGTGTGGCTGTGTAATTCTACCAAATGAGTTATGAGCCTCAGGGTCATATTTATGCAAATCATTCAAATCGATTGGTTGACAATCAAGAATCAAAGTATGATGCGTTCGCTGATCGCCCTTGAAATTATCAACACAATAAGGGCCAGTAGTCTAATGGTCCTAATCCTGTAAATTGAGAACATTCTTATAACAATAATTATCAGAAACCTGTAAATGGTATAGTCGAAAATAGAATTTATGAGCTAGAAAGCAAGGGTTCTGAAAATATAAGTTCTTGAAATGTACAAAACGAACCACGAAATGATAAGAATGTGAACAAAATAAATGGAACCTACGAAGCGCACCGTAACAATCACGGAAATAAGCGTACTCGCAGAATAGAAATTAATGACACAACTGATGATTCTTTAAATAGCCACGACGACTCGGGAACCGCTCGAGCCTCGATTTGGTAAAATGTAAAACGATAGAGGTAAATCCGGGGCATAAAAATTTAAAAAAACCTCTTCCGTTAGATATGCGCGGAGATTTAATTATAAAACGAAGATAATGAAATGATAGGAAAATTCGATAAATTTCCCACATTACAAATGTGAATACAAAATACTAAGACTAAGGCGTTGATAGATACAGGCAACGAAGTCACATGTAGCTCCAAAACATTTTATGAAAGTAATTTTGAAGCGTTTAGAAAACGCTAGCTACTGCCAATAGTAGGCACGAGTATCATGGGTGCTACGGGAGCGAAATCTGTTAAATTGAAACATCAAATATATGCAAATTTCAAAATGAGCAACTGGGATGGTGCCTGCGTGTTTCTAATCGTTCCTAAATTCCTAAATAATCGTTCCCGAGAATTCTCAAAAAGAGAAATTTTTGAATTGTTTAGGAAAGTTTTTCTTTGTAGAAGAAAGCCATCTAAATGCTGTAACAGAAGTAAATAACATTGAAAATTATGGCGATGTTCACAACCAATTTTCATTATGTGATGTTTTAATTGAAGAGAAAGTAGCATAATGTACTCTATTAGTAGTCAATGAAAACGAGCGGGTTTACAAGCTGATCAAGCGTTATGCATGCTACACTGTAAAAAAAAATTTCTGGTAATATTACCACTTTCAGAATAGGTCCGATTATTACCTACTCCCAAAGCAACGTTTTCACTTACAATAACGAATATCCACTTTCAATATGGAATTTAACCATTAGGTTATCTAGGATTCCAGACAAAAAATAAATAAAAAAATTATTGTTTAATAACACAGTATGTTTCTTAGTTTCGGTGTACTTCGTAATTATCAAAAAATAAATTGACATATGTACGAATATAAATAAATAAATTTATTTTTTAAAAAACTCCTATCAAATATGCATAAACACTTATCAAAAGAAAGTTTCAAACATTGGTCACAGCCAGCAAATAAAAATTAAATATATTATAAACAAGCTTTTGATATTACTTAAAAACTATTACAATCGAAACTCTAAACTGAGCGGAAGATTCATACATTATTCATACAAATGTTTTTTAAATTAAAAATCTTTTATTTCGTTAAATTTCCCTGCCGAAAAGACAAGTTGTTTGCAAAACAGTTTATTTTTCACGCTAAAATATTAATTTTTTACAAGAAAGTTAGGTTTTCATCAAATTTGATTTTTTTACAAAAAAGTCGAATATTTGACATGAACAAAATATCAGCACTACTAAACATATTACACATTTGGCTTAAATTTGGCACCATTTTGTTTTAAACAATTTTTTTAAGTGCTATACTTTTTCATTTCATGCCTAAAGACGAATTTTCTGCTAAACAGCTGATTTTTTACCCCGAAAAACATTAATTTCACACAAGAAAGTAAGTTTCAATAAAATTTATGATTTTTTAAAGAAAAGAGTTAAATATTTCACCTAAAAAAATATCAACACACTAAATATATTACAAACTTGGCCCCATTTGGTTTTAAAAAAATGTTCAAGTGCTATATTTTTTCTAGTACCAAAAGAAATATTCAAATCATATTTTATGCTTTAGGACAAATTTTAGCGAAATTCAAGTGTGTGCCTTGGACTATAGTAAGCGAAATATTAGAAGCTAAGGGCATGTGACACAGCTAAATACCTATATTACCGACCTCTTTTTTTCAGTTCACTGAATGTTTTTTCGAACCTAAGAAATTTTTTGTAAATAAAATATCGAGCTAAAACTTTGGAAAATGTATAAGAGTAGAATAAAGTACGTTTAGGTACTGAATTTTGGTAGGAACTTCACTGCAAATTATTTGATCTTTTTTCTGAACCTCGACATCTTTTGAACGTTCGAACTTTTTTATATATAAAATATCGGTCTCAAACTTTGAAAAGTGCAAGAGCCGAAAGAAAACTATGTTTAAGCACAAAGCTTAATTAAAATGATGTAAAAAAAATTTCAACTCTCAATTCCATCGACATCAGCCGGTAACGTTGTAAACGAAAACACGAACCCTCTAGAGCCCCGTCTAGTGGCCGCCAGGGTTCGTATTTTCATGTACAACGTTACCAGCTGATGCCGATGGAATTGATAGTTGGAATATTTTTTTTACATCATTGTAGGGCTTGAAAAACTCTACAATTTGAAAAAAAGAATTTTCTAGCTCAAAAATTAATCGAAATATCGGCAAAAAACAGAAAATCACATTATACGGTCTGTAGGGACGAAACATGACTTTTAAATTCTGAAAATTGGTTTTTCAGATACTTTTTGACGAGCAACAAGGTAATGTATTCAGTTTTTCATATGCCGCAGGGCAGTTTTGACCATCTTATCCTGATAGACCCTTTTCCACCTGGAAAACCACCCGACCCTGGAATATAAGGAAATATTCGTATTTGTTCTCCTTATTGGCCAAGTTCGGTTGTGCTTCTTCTGTGTTCAGGATATTCTCATTTTGATTGTTTTCTGCATCATGATTTGACGTTGTTAAAAAGAATAAATAATTAATAATACCAGTTAAAGAAATAAGAATGACAAGTGGATAAGGAACAATTTTTTGAAATTCTGCTTTCAACTTTCCTGAATAATATTTATGGGTGAGAATTTGAAACCCAACATTTCATATGTACAATGTTTGATAAATGGAATAACACGAATCAAAGTTAGAAAGTTGACATTTATTATTTTTTGACGGTTACTTGGAGAGAGTTAAGTGATTCTTTATATTTTTGCAATTTTTTTTATTCCCTGACTTTCCTGTGATTTATAGAATTTCCCTTACCAGCGACTACCCTGTTACAAATAGATAAAGAAAATTCGATACTCACTTCGGTAAATAATGCATGGATATGTCACATCAAAAAAAAAGTTTTCCTTCACTCTTTCCTAGAAAAATAATTATGCATAAGAATTTAAATAAAAATAATGCATTATCAATGATCAAAACTAGAAATTAAAGATTTTAGTTTGAAATAAAAATGCGGATCTTTTGTCCAAAACAGACAGAAATGTCTTTTAAGTTTTGCAAATACCTTCAAAATAAACTAAGCTCTCTCAATTTAGCTTTCTAAAAGGTATAATTGAATGCAACTGGACAGGAGTTTTTAAAAACTTAATCTTGGCAAGAAATTTGAGTTGTCAAAGGGAAAAAAGGTTATTGAATCTTATCTCTGCTAAGTCTTCGGGCGATAAAAGTGCGGGCGATTAAAGATGTGAGTCTAAAAAAGTATTGCTATAAAAATACTTACATGACATTGCAAAAACATGTTTGTTTCATTCACTTTAAAATGTGTCTGCAATACCTCCTACAATTTGTGATATTGTTCAGATTCTGTAAAATTTTCTTTATACTTTAGATGCAGCTCATGCTGACCATACAGTAGAATTTTCTGCATTTTGTCCTTGAAATTTGGACTCAACTTCTCCAATGAGACACCTGTCAATTATTTGAAATGCCAGAACAAGCAAACTGGGTTCAAAAGCCAAGGCCACAAATTTAATGTTTTGTTTAAAGTTGGAAGTTGAGCGATATCATTTAAAAAACTTCGACTTTTGGCGTAGGTTACTTTGAGGAGTAATTCGATGTCACTTCCAGGATTCACTTGGTTTATCTGCGTCCAATCAAATACTTGTAACATGCCCCTTTTTTCGATAACAGTATTCTTCGTTTCTCCGGCCGGTATGTCTTCAGGTTGCCAACGTATTGTGCCACCTTGTACTGTTTGGAGTGTTCTTCTATGTTTCAATTTAATGTTCAGGTTGGCAACAAGTTCGGGTCATCTAGGTGCCCTGTTTGAATAGTTGTTATGCTCCTACTTTCTTCGAAAGTCTCAGAAAAAGCATTAATTAGTTGCACGGAGACTATCCTCCAATCTTGCACGTAAATTGAACGATTATAAAATCGCATATCACTAACAATCGTATGAACCACAGTTGTTTTGGCATCATCGTCGGCCATTCCTCTTCCTAATTTTTCTAAATCTGTTGCTTGTATTTGAGTAAAGGGTACTTTTTATGCAGCCCACGATGTGAAGCTAACACGTTTCGCCTCCACGAAAGCTACAATTGCTTCACTTGGGCTATTCACGCCGCTCGCAATTTCGTCATTATTCGCAGGTTCGTCATTCAGTGTGGATAAAGCTTCGGTATTTTTATTTCCTTCATAGCTTTTTTCTGCCTCTTCAACTTCAGAATTAACGTCTTCAGGAGGATTTTGAAAATTTCTTCTCTGTAGCGAATCATCGGAAGTAATTGTGTGGATAACATTCAGGTTAGCGGGATACCACACCTCACTCTCTTCAAGCAGCAACACTGGTTTTTCAATTCGCGAGTAGTGCATAATATGATATTCATCTTCAAGCATAGTTCTATCGTCCTCTGTGACCAATTTTTCGTCTCTAATTTGTAATTTTTGACTCCCATTTTGCAGAACGGTATTTAATACGTTATCTCCAATTGCAAAAATAACGGCGTACTTTTTGAAATGGTAAGAGGACCAAACTTTCAGGCGATGTATCTAAAAGAATACCAATCGCTTCAGAATTCAATTGCAAGAAATTAGAAAGTAAAAAAGGAGGTTTAACAAACCCTATGTGTCGAGCGCTAATTAAAAATTTACAACTTCCTTATGAAAAAATAAAATCTGATTTTTAAAAATTATACGAAAACATCCTCCCACTTCTTTGGGTAAATTTGGAGTGCGATAAAATTTCTACGCACTCTAAGAAATACAAGAATCGCTGGAAAAGACATTAAAAATTATTTTAGTTCCTTGAGTTTTATAAAAATGAGTTTTTGTCATTGAAAAAAAAAATTGAAATCTGAGACTGAAAAGTTTTCGTGCATTTTATATCAATTATGAAAGCGTCAATATTAGTGATTTTTTGAAAACTCTGAAAATTACGAATCATTTAATTGTAAACGATTACAAGCGTTTGTATAGTTTATTTATGTACAAGAAAAACAGAATCTATACATTTTTTGCATCCGCATACAAAAAATGTACTCACATTTGCATTAGATATCTAGATCTAGAGGAGCATACTTCGGCACTCGCTTCGGCAGGTATAATCTGACGTTGGCAATCGTTAATTGAGGGAATGGAGCAGGAGATAATAGGGAAGAAAATGTAAAACAAGACAGGACTTCGTTTTTTTTATTCATTTTTACCATCTTCATATACACCGGCATACGAATTGAAAATAATTTCCTTTCTAATTCCTATAAATGCTATATTTGTATATGCAGAGTTGATAATAAACAAGCGTACTTTACATATAATGAAGTTGCCAAATTCATTTTTACCTATGCAAATAATCATATTCTCTTTATACTCAACTCCCCTAAAAGTTACTTGTTTTGAGACATACTTATCATCAACGTTTTCTTCAATAATAGATTGACTTATTAAATGCCGCACGTCAGCAGTATACGCATCTGGGATAAATTGCATAACTTTTCTTGCTTCCACGAAGAACTTCACACTCGCTGGAAAAGCAGCCTGCTTCAATTGATGCTTTTTCGCAAATGTTTGAGTGACATTTTTAAAATTTGTGAAATGCCTTACATCTGTTTTGAACTCTCCGTGTTTACTCTAAAATCTCAATGTCCATAAATGTTTTAGAGGAACAAAGTGAGAAATTAGCATGGGGTAGGGACAAAGGTAATCATGTTTCGGTATTAATTTTTCTTGAGGAAAGCATTCCAGTCTTAGGCGGAAGTAATTGTCTATTTCAATTTTTAATAGCGCAATCTGCCCGTATTTTAGTGCCGGGGAGCATACTATGGAGGAAATTTTTCTTAGATGTAAAATCATTTCCCATACTGGGTGTTTAAAATCTTGAACTTGCTCTGCTGTTACTACAGGAAAAAGTAAAAGAATTCTCATTTGACTTGCTGTGCCATCCAGTTTCAAATTTTGAGTGCCTTTTATATTTATGTGTGGAATGAAGACTGCGTTTTCTGAGAGTATGGTAGTATCATTTAGGCGATAATTGACAAAACATTCAGTAAACCACCCTTTTGAAATGAAGTATTGAATAGCTGAAAACCCATCCTTTTTTGCGAAACTCTATAAAAAATGTCATGCGTTAAACAGGGAGGCAATCCTGGTGTGGCTACGTGAAAATAATGACACAGTCATTGTAACTTTGGATAGTTCTTGAACTTCCTTTGCGAAAAATATTTTCAACGTATCCACCTATTTGTTGGCTTCCAAGATTATCGCCCACCGAAACTATTAAAGTTTCCAAGAAAGTTTGACACCGTCCATCAATTACTATAGATATTCCCTGAGTTTCAAGTTGTTTTAAATCAGTTAATACTTTTTCTAATATTGTATCTCAACCGAACTATGCTATATATAAATCGAAGCACAAAAGTACAAGTTTTATATTTTCAGCTTTTGAGCGCAAATGTGGAGGTAGATTTCTGAGAACCATATACACAGCTACAATTTTTAATTTCTTTTTAGACGCGCCAATTGGATTGCATATTTCAAAAGCATCCGAGAACAAAATTACAAGTACGAAGTTGGTATTGTTTTGAAGTAGTTATAATATTTACGAACTTTTTCATCCACTAACCTTAAACTGATGGTATCCAATATAGGAATGTAACTAAATCGACATCCCGAGTCCTCCCCATCATCGTTGAGAATAATTTCCTCCACTGGGAGAATTAAATTTCAATTCTCGACGTAAAATATTTTTCTATTGTACGTATTCCTCAAGTTACATGTACTCACAGAATGATAAAATTTGTCTATGCAAATTTGAAAAGTACCGTAAGACTTAGAAACAACTCCCTGCACAGCAAGTTCGGTAGCGTGATGTTTCGTACTCAATGTTAGGCACAAATTAAGCACAAATTAATTAATCTGGCCGTTCTTCAGTGTGCTATTTATTACGCCGACATTATGGAAATCGGGAAAACTAGTAGAAAAATTTTCTAAGTCATTTTCAAAATCATCTCTTTCCCCTAAGTCCAAACCTGTATCTTCATTGGAATACTTTCAAAAAGCGTGAACTGTATACTTGATGACATTAAGATATCTTGTGCTATTACCAACACAGGTTGAAAAGGGACAAGTTATTCCATTATCTGAGTTTTTAATATGTTAATTAACATGCGAATGAAACAATTTAAGATTTGTAGAGATATAATAGCAAGTTGCAACATTGCAAGAGTAAACAGAGTTCCCAGTTGCGTAATTATGCTGGCGATAGATATGTTTTCTAAATGACTCAGATGTGGTCAGTTTTGCAGAACAGTTTGAATGTCAGCAAAATAGTTGTAATTTACGTACATTTGCACATGACTTTTGATGCTTATTATACAAATGAATGTTTTGTGAACTAATTTTACACGTACTACACGTACTACACGTAAAGATTTTCAAACGTGTACCATTGAACAATAAGATTAAAAAAATATTTGATGAAAAAGCATTGGAAAGTTATTAACAATTGTATTGCTTTCCTCTATTGTCCACTTACTGTCCGCATGTGCACATTATACCTAGAATTACAAGAAATCATTTCAGTTTTGTTTTATTTTTCCTTTCAAAGATCTCTATACAGGTCCTTAAGTTCTAAACTTTATTTATAATCAACATTTCCACGAACTACTTTTTTAATGGCACGTTTTGTAGTTAAGAATTCATCAATTTACGAAAATTGATACAAAATCTACTGGCGTCAATTTATAGCATTCCAAATTCAAATTTAAAAATTTTAAATTTACGTATAATTTGACAATTTCATTCTTCAAATTTTAACAATTTCTAATCCAAAATCTTCAAAATTGAATTAAATTTTAAAATATGTTAAATTAAAATCGTTACATCTATCTAATTGTTAAAAAGTAATAATTGTAAAAATGTACTTTATGGATGTCACTGTAAAAAGGCTATAATTTTTTATTTAAGTTCATAAATGGAAATGTTAGTAGGTGTAACATACCGAACATTATCAAATAAAATTGATATTATATACTTTTTATAGAATACAAAGCACCGCGGGGAATAAACATGTAAAATATACCCCCATTCGTATCAAGCACCCTATATTAGAATCTACGTGAATAAGAAATATTTCAAATGTCAATCTAAGAATTTTACTTTCCATTAAGTTATGAAGAGGGAAAAAGAAAAATTAAAAAATGCATTTTTCTCGTGAACGGATTAATGTGTACTTGTTGCTCTCTATAACTTAGATACTTTTAATATCAATTTATGCAGCCTTCTAAGAATTTAAATTTGGGTTTTGTAATTTGACATTTTTAACATTCTAGTCTAAAATAATGTAGTTGAAAGGTTCTCAATTTCCAAATAACTACCCCGTGGGTCACTGATACTTTAAGACCCCGAGTCGAAGTTTCGTCGTCAGTTTCAACTTCTTTAAACGTAAGCGTTATTCAATGTAAGGTGAGAATATTAAAAACCGTAGTTTCGACTTCTTTCACCTTCAACGCTGCAAACTGACAAAGTTCATATTACCGATTTAACCTTCATTTAACTTCAAACCATGTTGTCCCATTTCACCTTTTCTTTCAACGTGATGATTGTTTTCAGAAGAGTTACTCAATTGTAATAAATTTAATTTTCAA
>NC_046661.1:23591718-23595401 GCF_010883055.1 Belonocnema kinseyi
ATAAATGAATGAGTGTGTGTGTGCGTGTGTGTGCGAAAACAGGATATTCTTTTCATCTTGTGACATTAAAATATCTTAAGAAATATTCACACAAACAAAAAATGTCTATGACGAGAAGGGTTTACCGGCGCTTGCTTGAATTTCTTCACGTTGACATTCAGAGCACAATTTACCCCATACCCCACCCTCTCGG
Organism: Belonocnema kinseyi; assembly: GCF_010883055.1. Classification (NCBI taxonomy): domain Eukaryota; kingdom Metazoa; phylum Arthropoda; class Insecta; order Hymenoptera; family Cynipidae; genus Belonocnema; species Belonocnema kinseyi. Next base: position 23,591,912 of record NC_046661.1, read on the forward strand.
GGCGGTAGGGGAGGGGATAACTTTAGAACTTAAAATTGAAACCAACGTTTTTTATTGCAGATTCAGATTCTCCATTATAAAATAAGTAATATTTTATTTGAAAAAATGTTTTTGCTTCACGCCAGATGGCGATGCATTTGCAGAAAATGACATTGTTGACTGGTCAAGGCATGCGGTTTAAGACGAAAACAAAACGAAGATTCTTATTTCTTGATTTTAATTGAACAAAACAAAAAGAGATAAGAAGACTTTAAATTAATTTCCTCAAAATGTTTAATTTATTTTTGAATAAGACCAGGTACAAAATTCGAAATGCGGAAGCCGCACCTACATTCCAACCCCCGGTGACTTAACCCTTGGTTGCGCGAATTGAAAAAAATGTTCCATAAAAGTATAAGTATTTTGTAATGAAGAATTTGGATGGGTCTATTAAGTTCGAAGCCTTTTATTGTCACCTAAAGCTAATATGTTAAGACAATAATTGCATAAAAGTACTGCAATCATGAGAATATTCGTACTTTTTTAAATTGTTTAGTATTGTATTTGAAAATTTTTAAATAAAAACATAAATATATTAAAAAGAATAAAAAAAACAGCTAGTTGAAAGAGAAAATGAAATGAGATAATATGGTTTGAAGTTAAAATGAAGGTTAAATCAGTAAGATCAACTTTGTCAGTTTGCGGCGTTGAAAGTGAAAGCAGTCGAAACTACGGTTTTCAATAGTTTCACCTTGCATTGAATAACGCTTACGCTTTAAGAAGTTGAAACTGACGACGAAACGTCGATTTACTTTATAAGGGCGATAAATGTCTGTATTTCATTATCTAGTTTAGCAGGATGGAATATCCCCGTGCTGCCGCGCCGGAAACCCGTGTTCGATTCCCACCAGCTTTATATTTTAATTGCATTTTTCTGTTTCAGCTTGTAATATAATATTGCGGAATGTATATAATAATATATAAACTTTAATCATGTGTACTGTACAATATAATTTAAATAAATATAATAGTTCGAAACAGTTCAAAATCCCATAATAAGTCTGCAGATACGTCGTATGCTTGGGAAAAGGATACGTGACTGCACCAATTTTTAACAAAGTCGCTTACTAAATTAATGCACTGCTCTCTACATTACTTGCTGCTTTACTAGTTACTACTCGAAGTTGTTAACATTATAAAAGTTCTTATATGCCACTTCATTGAAAACTAAAAAAAGTATAATCTAGTCTGATTTTTAGCAAATATTGCAGCAAAAGGTTTCTCTGTGTATTCCTTAATGATTGCGAAAAACGCTGAAATGAAGATAAGACCACAATATCGTTTCACCTTCATTTCGGCTGCAAAACTGATAAAAACGGTAATAACTACAACTTTTGAAGTCGAAATAAAGGCGGAGATACATTAGCTGACGTTGAGACTTTAACTTCATTTCATCTTCATTCACCTTCATTGATGAAAGTGAAAGAAGTTGAAAGTGACGACGAAACTTTGACTCGGGACCTCTAAATTTAAAATGATTTCTGTCCGAAAATGTTCCCAGTTTTAAAAATTCAAAATGGAGGTCTTAGAATAAATAATCTTAAACCAATAAACATTTAAATTTAAAAAATCTGAATTTTATCAATTTAAAAATAAAAAATTGGAATCTGAAGTATCGACAAAAAGACCAATATCAACCCCCTCACTAACACTTATTACGAACGACTCTTCGATGATTTCTTCAACTAACTTAAATTGCAATATAAAAATTCATAATGATCTCTTCTGATAGGTTTTCAAATGCGCCAATATGCGCCACTTTCGTAATTGAAAAAACCACAATCAGCCACCTTATTACCACTTGTTACGATCCACTATCCGATGATGTCTCCAAACAAATTAAATTGCAGTATGTAAATTTCGAATTGTCTCTTCGTACAGGATTTCAAATGCGCTTATATGCGTCTCTTTCGAAATTGACAAAAAAACCATAATCAATTTCCTCAATACCACTTGTTACGATACGCTATCTACTATCTGTCTACGATCCACTATCTATCAATGACTATTGTGTCAGTAACGTAAGTATAAAAAAAATTGTAATCGAATTTAACCAACACCCCTAATACCTGAAATGATGGCTTTCTGAGAAAGTTTTTCAGAATATGTATGCTTTGTATAAAAAACTTTAAACACACCTGCAGTAATTATAATATGAAACAAATTATTCTCACTCAGAGAAATTTCCTCCTGTGACAGAAGGTTGCTTCTTGACATAAATGGAATTTTCTGCTAAATTTAAGGTGTAGATGATTTTTATTTGGAGAGCGTTCACATATGAAGTCACGCTTTATTTCAAGCTTTTTTATCCCCCCGTACCCCTTGTCTCGCTTAATCACGAATTAACGAGACCCCCACCTATAATATACGCCACGTTTTTTCGACCCCCACCTATAATATTGCGCAACGTTTTTTACCCCACCCCCTTTACATTTTTAAAAATAATTATAAAATACTTTTCGGAATCTTCTCAAATATGGGAATCAAACGTTACATGAACATAATCAAAAATATAAACCTGATTATTAACACTTTTTTATTATTCTCAAAGAACATATCATACAGCTAGGATATATATGGACTTAATACATTTCAGGTTGTCAATTAAAAACAAGAAATAACTCCGTGACATCACGCGCAGAATAACTCGTCGCCACCCTCCCCATATATCACGATTTGTCACGTTTGACAAGAAACCACCCTGTTCCTTGGTGCGTGACATCATATGTGAACACTCTCTTGTCTCAATAGGAATACTTTTTCAGCAAGGAAATCCCTTATGTGACTGACTTCATCTAATCCTGCAGACAAATAATTTGATTTGTGTAAAAAATGTATTCACACACATACTCGTGAAGTTTTTCACCCGTCACTTCAATACCCCTTTTGGTATTTTCCATAATTTTCTCCGCAGTAAGGGGCACCTCCTCCTCAAACACTTCCTCATTTGCACTTCGATCTTGTTTTTGTCATATAAATCCCACGAGTAGCTAGGAAAATAAAGATTCACCCCTGCAGAGCCTCGCACGCGGGGGTAAGTTCTATATACTCTAGGAGGCGACCTAGTATCCTAGAGACACCGTTTGAAACACCACTCGCTGGTGTCACTCAGTCCTCGGTATGGTTGTCAACGGCTTGACTTAGGGATCTTAGTGAGTTTGGTCCGCGGGGCCTATTTTATTTCAGCCCTACCCTCTGTTTCCAGCGAGCATTATTATTGCAATTATATATTGCAATTTAGATTATTTGGAGATATCATCTGATAGTAGATCATAACAAGTGGTGATGTGGTGGTTGATTATCGTTTTTTGTCAATTTCGAAAGTGGCGCATATGAGCGCATTGGAAATCCTATTAGTCCGGGAGCTGGGTATGTTCCCGTATGCATTCAAGAGGCAAAAGGTAAAAACTAGTTAATCTTATGTATTTTGACCCGCTGAATCCAATGGTAC